>NW_022280248.1:114424-161560 GCF_004355925.1 Anarrhichthys ocellatus | reverse complement strand
TGTGTGTGTGTGTGTGTGTGTGTGTGTGTGTGTGTGTGTGTGTGTGTTGGACATGCTTTGAATAATTTAGACTAGAAAAACGGCAAATGTACATGAAAACGGCATCTACTGCATATTTATTGGGAGCTACTGTATATTTGGAATACCTCTAAATCAATAACAGTTTTTTGTTCTTCACTGTTGTAACGTTGCACTGAAATTCCCTGCATTTTGCTTGAAATCACCTGCTGCCACACAGGACTGTGATATCCTCATCTTTGGCTTTTTCTGTCTCTTTAACCAAGTGAGGCGAGGCCGGCCTACAGCAGCTAACACTAGCTTGGTTAGCTAGCTTGGGTACTAATCTTGTCTTGTGAAAAACAGGCTTGTTTGTAATGTCCTTACCGGAAAAATAGCCAACAAGGGTTTTTTAGTACAACCAAATGCTGAACCATGCCGTAGTAACAACTTGTAAATCACTAGTTAGCCCCGCCCTAAAGCACACCCTGCTTTATGGTCTATTTGACTCTAAATGGACCATAATTCACTAAATGAACATCATGTTGTATTGAAGAAGACTTGAAACTAGAGATTGAGACCATCAACTCATGTTTACAATGTTTACTGAGGTAATAAATCAAGAGAGAAGTAGAGTCATTTTCTCATAGACTTACAACCAGAAGAGTCGCCCCCTGATGGACATTAGAGAGGATGCAGCTTTTCAGAGCATTGGTCTGAATTTTCAGAATCGGAGGTTGCCCCCTCAGACAGACACAAAAAAGCAGAAAATGGAAATGCCCATCTGTCATGAACTGATGTCAAAGAGTGGCAGAACATACATTTATTTATTTAAAAAAAAACTCCTGTTCTGCCATGTGAAGCCAATGCAGAAATGTCTTAAAACTTGTAACCCTGTAACTACTGTAACCCCCAGAACAGTAGCACCAGTATCATCTTTCATTTGACCCTCAATGTGACCTCAAGATAAGACTCAGCGCTCATCTGCCCATCTTCCTCCCCTCCCTCCACCCTACTCCCCCACGCATTCACCCCCTTGAAGACGACGCTGATCGTCTTTCACAGCTCCTGACAGTCTGAGCAACCGAGACAGGTGGGGCGGCGTTCCATTAAAAGTTCAACAAATGACCTCAAGCCACATCCGCCGCTCGTCTCACCTCTCGCTTTAAAGACTTGACAAATCCTTCATTTGAAGATGCCAAGTTGTCTTTTCATATTAGATGACATCACTGTTAGGAATTGGTCCCCGGCTCCAAATGGGAAAATGTTTTTTCGGTGAATGTCTCTTGTAAACTTTGAGCCACTAAAGGTAACACCGGAGCTAAAATAAACACCCTGAGGATACTTTATGGGACCGATATCTAAAAGAAGCAGGTGTTTCTTGACCCTGGGGGCTGGTGAACCAGTGTGTCATCATCTCCCATGGGATCCCCGAAGGTCCCCAAACAGGCAGAACATCAAGTCAACCCCTGCGATACAGGACGTCGACTCACACGCAATGATTCTTTTGAAGGAGCCCACCGCTGCCTTTAATGTCTAGCAGGCTGGGCTTGACGTTCCTCCGGCCCACGTCTGTGGCCTTCCTCCAGAGTCAGCTGGGACCCCTGAGCCAAGGTCTCTGCGGGTCAACACAGTTTATCGCAGCAGAGAGATCTACAAGTTGGCTATAAAAGCTTGTCTGACATGAGGCAACAGACATGGCTTTCGGTCCAATAAAGGGGGCTATAAAAAGTCTCATCCGTTTTGTCCTTGAGGTCATTCTCCAGGCTCTGGACACGGAGCTCATATCCTCCGTGTTGATTGGCAAGCACTGTTGACCTGCAGCAGTGCTCTGCTCCTTTGTCTCTGGTGGAGGTTTTATGTTTGCCGACATGTACAATAGAGCATGATTGCTTGTTTTATGACTATATCCTTTTCAGAGTCGGGCCACAGGGCACGAAGGGGTCAAGTGAGCCTTATTTGTCATTTTGTCCTACTAAGGAAAGTGTTTATTTAAGGGATGCAAATAACCATTATTGTCATTGTCAATTCACAACGTAAAACAGAAAGAAGCAGTGAATCTTCACATTTGAGAAGCTGAGATAGTAAAGGTTCAGCATTTATGTTTGGTAAATGACTTAAAGGGCACATATTATGCTCATTTTAATGTTCATACTTGTGTTTGAATGTTCAAAAAACACTTTATTTTCCTCATACTGTGTGTCTGAATATACCTGTATTCACCCTCTGTCTGAAACGCTCCGTTTAAGTGCCTGTCTCTTAAGACCCCCTCACAAACAAGCCCAGTCTGCTTTGATTGGTCATCATTTCTCTTCCGCTTCTGCGATGTCGCCGTCTTCGCAGCATCAATGGACTCATGGGTGAGTCAACTACACACCCAGTTTAGCGGCACTTTTACCAGTGACCGTACAGTTGTGACATCACAACATAACGGAAGTCCTGACTGCACAGTACTTACATAGCACCTAGACCTGCTTTATAATCAAAAAAGACACGGACATCTGACTTTTTACAATATGGGACCTTGAAATGATTAACTGATCCATAGTTGTTGATTCAATTATTGGGCAATAGACTAATCCATCCATCCATCCCTCCATCCATTTTCCTCTGCTTATCCGGGGTCGGGTCACGGTGGCAGCAGCCCAAGCAGGCTGACCCAGACTTCCCTCTCCCCCGCAACATTTTCTAGCTCATTCTGGGGGATCCTGAGACGTTCCCAAGCCAGCTGGGAGATGTAATCCTCCAGCGTGTTCTGGGTCTTCCACGGGGTCTCCAGTGGGAGGCGCCCAGTAGGCATTCTGGTTAGATGCCCGAACCACCTCAGCTGACTCCTTTCGACGCAAAGGAGTAACACCTCAACTCCAAGTTCTTTCCTGATGTCTGAGCTCCTTACCCTATCGCTAAGGCTAAGCCCGGCCACCCTACGGAGGAAACTCATTTCGGCCGCTTGTAGCCGCAACCTCGTCCTTTCGGTCACGACCCAGAGTTCGTGACCATAGGTGAGGGTAGGAACGTAGACCAACAAGTAAATTGAGCGCTTCGCCTTACGGCTCAGCTCCCTCTTCACCAAGACGGTCTGGTGCAGCGGCTGCTTTATTGCTGCAGCCGTACCGATCCGCCTGTCGATCTCCCACTCCATCTTACCCTCACTCGTGAACAAGACCCCGAGATACTTGAACTCCTTCGCTTGCGGTAGGCACTCCGTCCCCACCTGGAGGGAGCAATCCACCGGTTTCCGGCAGAACACCATGGCCTCAGATTTGGAGGTGCTAACTCTCATCCCCGCCGCTTCACACTCGGCTGCAAACTGCCCCAGTGAATGCTGGAGGTCACACTCCGAGGAGGCCAACAGGACCACATCATCTGCAAACAGTAGAGAGGCGATCCCGAGACCCTGACATTCTCCACCCCCCCGCTGCTAGATATCCATTAATTGATTAATTGGTTCAGATACATATTAAACAGTAATTACTTTTTACAGTAAAGTTTGATTAATAGATTTCATTTTTCGTATTGGCCTCTTGTGTGCAGCAGAAACAGGTGTAAACTAGGGCTGCAACTAACGATTATTTTAATAATCGATTAATCTGGCGATTATTTTTTCGATTAATCGATGAATCGGATATTAATGGGCCAAAAAAGGCAAGTGAATAAAAACGTGTCTTTAGTCTTGCAAACTATACCACCCCTGCTTTACTACTGTTATTAACGAGCTAACGCTAACTTGTCATGCTTGTCAAGCTGGATAACGAGTAAACACCAGCACCAGAAGAGCTACTGGAGGGACGTTACATTCCTCACTTCAAAACGGAACAAAAGTAGGATTCTGTAGTGACTAACCCTGCTGTTGAACTCCCTTCTTCCTCATCAAGGACTCCAACATGTTTACGTTGTTGAATCAGGAAATAAATACTGTAGCCGTCTGTGTTCACCCAGAGCTCTACGATACCTCATATTAATAGAGACCGGACCAAACTATGTGCATAAATGTGTGTGTGTAAACCACATGGTACAAACAATGAATAGACGCTGCCGTATTTACGTCTAGATGACGTTATTCTGAGTGTTGGTGGAGCTGCTACAATGTTAGCATAGCCTAACACCGACCCATCCGAGCTCCATTGAGAAGACAAGTAGCCTAGAAATCGGCATCATTACGTAGTTATTTCGGAGTCCCTTTTTGTCGGAGATGACAAGTACAAATCGGCATCATTAGCTACGATCGGCAGTGATGGAAACATGACACTCTGGTGTACGTGCTAATTCTCGCCACTTTTCTGGCACGATGCTATGTGACGCACGTCGAAGTAAATGTACGATAAAGAAAAAAACTATTGTTATTTATTGACGTACAACACATGCGATTAATATGCTCTTCTCAAAGCCACCACACTCCGTCAGACAACAGTAATTTGATCTCATTGACCATCAAAACACACTTCTTTCAAATTCCACATTAACAAAATAAAACTCATCAAAACCGTCAAAGAAGTCTTTCCGCTGTTCCAACAATCACCAACTCTGGTTTGACTGAATTAAACCCTTAATTCATCATGTTAGATGTGAAAAGTAGCAGCCACTATACAGATGACTGAGAAAATGTAATTATAAAGGCCTTAACTGATCCACCACAAAGTGACACAAGGTATTCTTCTTGTTTCTGGAAACATTGGAACAAATGTCTGTATGTTTTTAACAACGAGTGACTTTTTTAAACTGCAATATTACACCTGTGTCTTGGTGTCCTCGTATTGTATTGTATTTTATATGTTGTTGTTGTATTTGTGTTTTTTGATACTATATGGACTCATGAGTCTGAAATAAAAGTTGAATATACAGTATGCGTTCCTCAAAGCCACAAGACTCCATTAACAGAAACCGTCATTTTACCTCGCTGATTGACTTCAATCAAACTCGGACAGAAACAAGATCAAAGCCGTCTTTGTTAGTTTAATCCACTGATCACCAACTCTGGTCTGAGAGTTTGAAAGAGAGAATCACTCAAACGTGATTGGTCAATAACAGTGGCGGGCCATGCATTTTATACCTGGGCCTTCACTGCTGTCCTGCAGCTGAACACATGCACGTATTCGTATTAAACCGTTCGGTACAAGGCTTACGAACGAAACAATACGTTTGAATAATACTAGTGCATTTGGAAAATGCAGAAGCTTAAATTGTGGGAAATATAATGTTTTCTGCGCTCACGTAGGAGACAACGGGCTGTGTGACCTCTGAACCCTGAACAAAAAAAACAAAAACAAAAAACAGCTGAGGCACCGCACGTGTTCTGGGAGGCTACGCTAAACTAGCTTAATGGGAAAAAAACAGCAGCAACACGCATTCTGCTACACACTCGAGGGCACAGACCATTCAGATATTAGATGTAAAAAAACAAACGCAGTTCACTTACCAAATGCTGTTCACTTAAAGACAAGCTCATCCTCCTTTCTTTGTTGACAAAGAGTTTAATCCCACGGTTAATTCCCAACTCACAAATCCGTTTCTCCTCCTCCTTCAGCCATTGAGTGTTAAAAAAACAAAGCTAGGTAAAAAAAAAAACATCTACACCAAGCAAAATGCAAAAAAAAGTCATTATTTCTTCCATATCTTTCATTTTGAACTCTTACTACTCCGACTAAGCTTTGCCAGCTTCCTTAAGTTTCATTTCACGATAGTCACTTGCTCGCCCACTGACCAATCACAGCACACGCTGCACCTCACTACAGTGCTGCACCTTAAAACTGAGCTGCCCGTTAATGCTGACGTACTTGTAGGCCAGCTAGAAGGCTCTGGCCCAACATGTCAAACTAAAGATCTGATTGGTTGAACACTATGACAATCAACAATATCGTCCCCATTCACTTAAACTGCAAAGGGATTCACTTGTGAGTCTGCAGGCCTCGGGCCTCTCTTCTTACCTAGAGACACAGAGGTGAAATCTGATTGGATAAAAGCTCTACTTAAAACAAGTTGCACTGGAAGCAGAGCAACTGAGGAAGACAGTAGCTGTAAAATGAGAAAATAAGATTATGGGCAAAATATTTTTATAAATTATAATACATAGGGATACAAAATATTAAATTATAAAATAGCTATAACTTTGTGATTCTGTTTAGGCCAGCAGAGAAGGCCTTGCTGGCCCTGACGGCCCACCACTGGTCAATACTACTCGGACTGCAGATATTAGTTTTCCAGTATGTCCAAACGTATGTTTTCATATCTGGGGCCTTGCTTGCTACCATGCTAATGTTAGCCACTGGCTAGCCAAGATTCAGTTATCGTTCAGTTTCATTTGGAGACAGTGTGAATCCTGAGCTTTGTTGATGGTCAATCAACACTTCTAAACTGTCGACTGGCTGCCATTTTGCTTATTGTCTAGCTCCACCAGTGTTAGTATTTATTGTATTGTATTTAATAATGAGTTTATTACTTTTGAGCGAGTAATAAGTCATTGGTATTTGAGACCTTTTTCAAGGAACTTCACTGGTGTAAATGAGGTTAATGAGAGTGAGAGGGAACCCCGTAAAAAGCAAACCAATGAGCTGAAAGACACTAACTTTCTTGTCTGTGCGTTTGTCACTATGAGCGATCCCCTTCACATTACGCATGGTCATTTTATCCATTGTTCATTTAGACATAATGATTCATGCAGCTTTGAAGATGTTGGATATTAAGGAAATTGTCTCTGTAGCACCTTTAAAGCTTTACTTACAACACATGGGAGAGAGTAGATCTAAGATATATTTTTTATCTTCCCATCAGGCCACATTTAACCTGTTCTCCCTTATAGTGTGTGTGTGAGAGGGCACATGTATACATATGTACTATCATGAATATGTGTTTTGAATGGTGGCCATTTTGTCTGAAAATAGCCATATCCAGTCCGTGGTATATTGAGACACATACTTGCATTCCCCATGAGGGGTTGATGGCTGGGGGCCACCGAGGTCTCAGCTCTGTCTGGTCTGGACTAGCAGCGATGGTTCTCATGACACCTGACCCAGAGCACATCCTGTGGTCAGGCTGCAGCGTTGTGCTGTGGAGGGCCAGGATCTGCTCGTGAGGAATCTCCTAACATGGCAGGGTCGGGGGAGGACATGCAAGCTTTTCAATGTGGCTGTTTTTGACAAACACATTAATGTGTAGTCCTAACTGATCTGGCACTGGGGAGGTCAGATTATGCCTATGTGGTGTTTGTATGGTTGCCCCCTCTGCTGGTCAGGGGAAGCACTGCAGACGTTGCAAGCTAGCCAACAAAGTACCACATAATGCTGAGTTTACAGCATGAGTTGTGATGCACATATAGCAGTGTAGCAGGTTACCAGTAACTGTATAATGGTCTGCATGACATCTGCATTATTTATATCCTGCAGTGGTTTCCATTGGTCTACCTCATGTGGTTTCATTGCTTGTGACAGATGATCAGCCAAATGAAAAATACCTAGTAAACAGATTGTGGTCCCATTATCTAGCTGATGAGATTAGCCTGAACACACCATTAAATAATCAATCACAATAGGCAAAGGTTGGCTGCTCTTTGAAATATGATATATATATAGAGAGAGGCCATTATGACACATTAGGTCTAGAAATGCAGACTTTGGAGGACCCAGCCTCTGAGTGGGGACCATAGATGTATAAAGAGCACTGGATACAGCGTTGGAGGAGGGAAGTTTGCCCTCCGAGTATAAAATACAAATTAAGTCACCTGGATTTTCAGGAGATCTTCTGCATCCATGATCCAATTGAGCAAGCAACATTTCCTTAATCAGCCTAGTTCTCATTCATGTGAATGGAGGAATACAAATAATTCAGCAATTAGTAAAATGTTTACACTCTTTTAGGACCTAATGATTCAGATAAGGGCTATTTAAGTGTTCATACTGGGACATTTGCTTCAAAGTCCACTGCTCTTCCTGGGCTCTAGGCTGGGACACACTTTATTTATTTTCAGAATGTCAGACTGAAGTCTGTCCCAGCATGTGATGAGTGGAGAGAACACAGATACCATGGTCAGAGTTAACACAAATATGTAGGTAAAACTTTACAAGACTGTGTGGGGAGACCCTGGAGAACAAAATCACATTGAAAAAGAGCCCCCTTACTCACTAAAACAGTTTATAGCATATAACCTTCTCTCTGCCTTAGGAATTAGTAGTGCATTATTTTCATTCTGATGACGGGAGCATCAATGAGCTAAAAAAATAGAGCAGAAAGGTTAAGTGAAAAACATTTGTTGCACATTAGGGCTGTCACTTTTCATTCAAAATTTGAACTATCATTTGAACATGGGTAGAAAATATAATATTGGATCAGTAATGATTTGTTTGATTTCAAAATTCCCAATACATAAGCGCAACAGTCTGTCTGTCTGATTCATTGCAGCTCCGTAGCAGTGAACTAAGCTATTGTTATTTTCTTTGCTAACGCAAACGGAACAAAATCATCTGCGAAGTAATGTGTGGAAAACACATAATTCAACCCATACCCATGAATAGCGAAATGCGTCTGGGATACAGCTACTGTCACTTAAGCACAACAATGTCTGTCCAACGATGGTCAGAAAAACAGTTTTACACCTCAGCATAGTCTTTATATTTCCCCGCTTTGTGTCATACAACTGCACTGTGTGTCTTGACCAAGCGGCAACCTCTGGGGGGGGGTGAAAAATGAACCCAAAATGGTTGTGGCCACTTGAGGCTGGCTCCAAAAGGGAGTCTGTCACCATAGACCTCTGTGTTAAAATGCCCAATTGTACAGCAGAAATAAACATATTTACAACGGGGTACAAAAAAATTGTTTGGTCTCTATAGCTAATATCCTTGAATTTTTATTCCCACCTGTCTAAAACATATTAAGGCTTAAAGTCATGCATAATTAAGGGCTGCCACTTTTAATGACCAGGGGATGCTTGGTGGCCAGCCACTGTAGCTGTCTGCTAGGCACATAGACTGTATATAAGAAGTGGACGTAGCCATGATGACATCACCTATTGGTTTGTGGACTGCCGTTTCGAAAGCCTGGAGTTCGGCAATTTAGCCGTCGCCATCTTGAATTATGGCCGTTGCCATGTTGGCTTTTTGCAAACGGTGAACGGAGGTTACCATATTTGGAATGTGGAGGAGTGACGTAGAGACGCCGTATACGTCTCTGGTCGCGGCAGCCACTTGTCAATCACTCACAGTAAGCCCGCCCTAAAGCATACTCTGCTTTATGGTCTATTTGACTCTAAAAATGGACCATAATTTACTAAATAAACATCATGCTGTACTGAAGAAGGTTTGAAACTAGAGTTTGAGACCGTAAGCTCATGTTTCGTGTTTACTGAGGTAATAACTCGAGAGAAGTAGGGTAATCTTCCCATAGACTTCTATAGCATCTGACTTATTTTTGCAACCGAAGCAGTCAATCCCTGCTGGCCAGTAGAGAGAATGCAAGTCTTCAGACACTTCCGCATTGGCTTCACTCGGCAGAACCGGAGGTTGCTACCTGGTCTAGGCGTCACCTCAGCTAATTTGAGTCACTGAACTCAACCTCTCAGCCGTGTTTGTGGCGTTAGTGCCTTGTGAAGAACCTTTCATGCAAATATCGGACAGACAATATTGCTTGCATGCAGTTATTTGTAACGGACCCTCCAAGAAGTCTGTGCTCCAGTTTGTTCGGTTAGTGAAATTCTAGTATTATCTAATTTCTACGTTAGCACTAATTAGCAGGTCTGCACTCAACATACCTGACTTCTTAGCTTAGTTTGTTGCACTAAAAGACACTCTAGGCTGTTCATTTTTCCTGCTACTTACATTACAAACAAGCCTGTTTTTCGCTCACCAAAAATTTGCATCCCCGTTATAAGATAAGATAAGATAATCCTTTATTTGTTCTTCAGTGGGATAAGATAATCCTTATGTATGACAGTTCATGTGAATTACTAATGCATCTTGCTAACCAAGCTAGCGCTGATGTTAGCTTGTAACTTATGGTCACATCTGGATCCGAAAAACAAAGATGGCGATGGCCAAAATCCCAAACTCAAGGCTTCATAACGGCAGCCCACAAACCAATGGGTGACGTCACGATGACTACGTCCATTTCTTATTTACAGTCAACGGTCCTGAGTGGGCAGTCAGAAGAGGTTCTACAGTAAACGTTACTCCACTCGTTTCTGGTGCCCCAGCTGGCTCACTTTGGGTTGCAGGTAGCAGGTGAGTCCTCAGACAATCTTATCTTTATTGGTAATTTTGCCTTCTACACTTTACTTCCACACACTGGCACCTCCTGTCCACGTGTCAAAGTGTCCGTGGGCAAGTCCCAACACATCCCGCCTTGCATGGCGACTCCATTGCCATCAGTGTGAGTGAATGAGAAGCAAATTGTAAAACGCTTTGTCCAATGAGATAGAAAAGCACTATGAGGTGTAGTCCATTTACCCTTTGCATTTGTCTAAAGAATTTTAAGAGCGCCCTCCGCTGGACTGCAAGGTGAACTACGTCATGGTCTGTACATTTTGAATTCAAACTAGTCATTACTGAATATTACATTTTTCCCCATGATCAAACTAATGGATTTTGAATAAGAAGTTACTGCCCTTGTGAAGATGATTTATAATATGTCATATTTAATGTGTTCAACTATAAATGTGTGTTTCAGCTTTGCATGTATTCAGGCTTGAGGGAGGGAGTTTTAGTAATTATTTTCATCGGTTTTATTGTCATCACCAAATTGATCAGACAGAGAAATATAGAGTGTCAGAATATATTTTGGCTTTTGTTTTCAACAAATCCAATACATGGCTTCTCATAAATCCATGTTAAATTCACAAATACATCAACCAATAATAAATAAATAATCTTCAGAATTGGCAAATAAATAGTTAAATAAATTAATAAATACACAAATACTTTTTTAACGCAATAGATATTTTTGAGGTAAATTAAGAGCTTGTTGGCATATAAAATAATACTGGCATGGAAATTATTGCAATTTCAATTAATAAAAAACAATATAAAATATTCTATACTTGTGAACAACACTGAGATTTTTTATGAATTTCATACATAATTCCTGAATAATTTCAAGTGAGGTTATTGCTTATATCAAAAGGCAGGATTATGATGCATGCATGTGAAAGCCTGAGAAGAAGCTTTTCTCCGACTTTTGTATGAACTATTAAAAAGCGTATAAATAGAAATGAAAAAGATGAATATGTCGCGATCAGTCCTCAGAGCTGCAGTCATCCTCCGGTTGGTGCCCCTTGAAGCAGGCCGACTCGTAGTGCTTGTTCAGGTAGGACTTGAGCGCGAAGGTCTTGCAGCAGCGCTTGCAGGAGTAGTGCTTGAAGGCTGAGTGCGTCTGCATGTGGGCACGCAGGTTGGAGCGGTCGGCGAAGGCCTTGCCACAGTGGGCACAGGCGAACGGTTTCTCCCCAGTGTGGGACCTCATGTGGCCCTGCAGGAGCCAGGGTCGACTGAAGGCTTTGCCGCACACTGCGCACTCGTGCTTTAGGTCGTGGGTCAGCATGTGCATGGCCAGTGCCGGCATGGACACGTACACCTTGTGGCAGGTGGGGCACTTCCTGGCCTGCTGGCTGTCCAGGCTGCGGTGAGTCTGCTTGTGTCTGCTCAGATTGGAGGACGTGGCGTAGGACTTGTCGCACTCGCCGCACACGTGACGCCCTTTGGATTTCCCTTTGGCGGGGCTGCAGTCCACCGAGCCGACGCCCTCGCTGCTGTCCGACTGGCTGCCTCCCTTGCGGGGACGCCTCTGGCTGGGCCTCTGGCTGGGCCTCCGGCGGGAGCGGCCGTCAGAGACGAGGAAGGAGCCGATGCCGCACACGTCTAGCTCAGGGCCGCTGCCATCCGACTCGACCGTGCCGCTGGAGACGGGACTGTCCGGATGCTCCATGTCGTGGTCGGAGAACTCCTCCCCGCCGCTGCCACCTGGGGAGTACAGGGGCAATGAGGAGAGCCCGGTCTGCTCATGACCTGGCTCCTTTGTGCTCTGCAACACTGAGGGGATGATGTAATCGTGGATGTAGCCTGGGAAAGGAAAAATACAATGTGTAAAGAGATGGAACATTGTCATGATCCTGATAACCTCTGATGAAAAGTGCCCTCTTACCCAAACCCCTAATCAATATGAATCCTATACAGGAAGCTATTTGTAAGAGCAAGGTTCAGCAAGCTTTGGGAATGAAATATTAATGAGTCTTTGGGTGCACAATTCTGCCCCAATCAATACTTCTACTGGCTTCAACAAGTGCCATCATAGGGAAGGAAAAAAAAAAAGGTGAAAGGCGCATTGTGGCTGAATATGAGTCTAACACAATGTGCTGACATTGACAAAACAGTCAGCGGAGCAGTACTTTAGCTGACCATCGATCCACCTGTCGCCGCCTCGCAGCAGCAGCAGCACATCTAAATCTGGGAGGGAAGGGGTGGGGGTGGGTGATCAAAACAGAGCTTCTCAGCAGTGAAATCCCCTCAATCACTAAATCATTTTAATCAGATCATTCCCCATCTGTGGCATTTTTGAGAGCATTCATGAGTATGGTGAGGGGGAGATTGAGTGACAGGTGGGGGGGACTGCGATTTGGCAAAGAGGGATGGGAGGGTGAGTGTGTGTGTTTGGTGGCGGGGGGATTGATCTTGACAGCAGTCAATGGTATATTGAGCTCAATCCCCCCCCTCCACACACACACACTAGAACACAAAGGGAAGCAGACAGCTGGCATCCTAAATCTGGGGGACAAATGATTCAACTCGAACACAAGATCTGTGATGCTGGTGGTGGAGGGGTGGGTGTGTGTGTGTTGGGGGGGTGGGATCTGCTCAAAGCGCACATTTCTTTGGATGTTTCTCAAAGCCAAACACACACACACACGCACACAAAATATTGTTTGTATTGCAGGGTTGCTCTGCACATCCCGCCTCCGTGTAGAAGTCCCGCGGAGGAGGAAAATCTACTGTCTGCCAATGCACTGCTCATGTTGCACTTTATTGAATTACCTGCAGCACTCTCTATTTCCCAGTCAATACCCATCTTCTAAAAACCCTGTTCCATCACCTCTCGCTGCTCCACATATGGATTGTGTTGCTGCAATCCTACTCCCTGTGGCTATCTAACATCCTGCAGGATCAGTTGGAGAGAGATGGAGAGATGAACGGGGGTGGGGGGTGGAGGGGGTTGATGAGAGGAGAGACTCAAGGGCAACTGCACCATCTAAGGACAACACAGTCCCATGTGGCTATCTGCTTTCTCTCGAGTGTTTTTTGTCCTTCTTCTTTCTAGTTGAACCTGACAAAGGCTTGCATCAGATGTAGAGCCTAATGCGCGTGTACACGTATATCTCATCATTCATGTGCACAATAGTATTAAAGTCAAAGGCCGCTGTGTGATCTGGTTGGAGTACTAAGCAGATTGAGCCGGCGTGACCTGAATACTATTTGGCATCCGCCGAGTTAGAAAACAAAAGTCCTGAGGCATATGGAAGGGGGAGCGAGCGACGCCTGTTGTTTTTCCTTTTGGGGGGGGGGTTTCCAAGAGCACTTATGTAGCAAACACAACAACATGAACAGCATGCATGATTCCCTGTCTGTTTATTTTTGCCTTTTTTGCCGCTTCTGTGCTAAACACCGAATGGATCATCTCCAAAGGAGGAAATCGATAGCTACCAGCCGGCAGACACAACAAGTTTAAAACACAACTGGAGAGAGAAACTCACCATTTTCACTCAAACGCACCGCCAAGTTGGTGGCCGACTCTGTGATGGCATGTGTGACAGTGTGTGAGTCGTCCCAGTGCTGCTGCTGCTGATGGTAGTAGTTGGAAGACGAGAAATCGTGAACCTTCGGCTGCTTCACCAAAAAGGAACGTGGCATTTTCTTTCCCTGATTTAATAAAAAAAAAAAAAAAATGCTGTTGCTAGAGCCTCATAGAAAACCAGGCTGATGATGAAAAATTTAAATTAAAAAAAGAGGAGAAATGTGCTGAGCTTCCCAGCGGCCTTCTCGAAAAAGGCCAAACTAAAAAAAAGGTTTACAAAAAAATCTGTCCTGGACTCAAAGGTTTAAAGCCAGAGGGGAGGAAGAAGAGAGAGAGAAAATGTAGTGAAAGCAGCAGACAGCGAGAGAGAGAGAGAGAGAGAGAGAGAGAGAGAGAGAGAGAGAGAGAGGGAGAGAGAGAGAGAGAGAGAGAGAGAAAGCAGAGGACAGGGAGGATGGAGAGGAAGACAGAAAGTGGCAAAGGAGAAACAGAGGCAGAGAGAGAAAGAGAGAGAGAGGGAGAGAGAGAGAGAGAGAGATGGCTGGACTAGCTGAGCTCAGCACTACTGCAGCCTTTTATATGTGGGGCACAAGCCCCAAAGATCAGGTGGTGCTTTGGAAGAGGGAGCTGCTTAGCATTAATCCATCAAACATCCCCGGGGACACACATCAAATTACCACGAGCCGTCTGTGCTTCTCCCCGCACGCGCGCACGCACACACACGCACACACACACATGCACACACACCCACACACACGCGCACACACACACACACACATGCACAGAGCAGTCAACTAACCCACCTCCTCCTCCCACATCCTCCACCTCCTCCTCCTTTCACCCCTCCGTCTCCCCTCTCCCAGGGAGGGAGGGCAGACAATAGTGGTGCAGAAGCACGTGGGTGACACTACACACAACATCTTGTCCTCCATTGTCTTTCAATGAAGTAGCTAACACAATTTATGCTGCCCCAAACACACACCCCCTTACTGCTAACACCACCACCACCTCTGATATTTCATCATCCTCATCATCATACACACATCCAGCTCATTGCAGAAATGTTAAACCTGCAGGAACATGGTCTCGGTATGTCCCTCAGATTATGGATTGAGTTTTGTGCGTTTTCATCAGATTTAGGTCAGAGTCACTTACACACATTCAGATGCCTTCATGTGTACTTGTCTGGAATCTCAGTACTTTTAATAGTAATGGTGTCTGTAGTAACAGGAATTAAAACCTGTCATGTACTGAACATGAGGACAAATTATTTTAGGATTATTTATTAGTCTATTTACTTCTATTTTTATTTGTATTTGTTCAAATCCTTTCACCAAACCTGCTCCTTCATTTCAGAAACTTTAGCTTTAGATATTTACAATATCCATATAATATGTTTTTTATATCATTGTTATTATTATTATCATTATAGTTATTATTTTTTTTATAAATGTTGTATTCAAGATACAGTTCAGAAAGAGATGTCTGCCATATCATTTTCTAATCTTCTTTTCAGTCATACGCAGAATTACAAACAGCATTTAGACTTGTTTTAATGTCATAACCTTTATTTACCTTCGACATTATGAGTATCGGTGAGGGGCTTTTTTTACCACGCCACATGACTGTCGAGGCCAAAACAATTCACGATATTATTGCGATACTTTCAGAACATTTGAAGAAAAACAATAATAATGCAGTCACTTCTTTAACTTTGTAATTTGTGCGTTTTGTTTCTTTTTTTTTAGCAAATTAATTCAAAATACGAGAGTCGGGAAATGAGAGTATGTAACCGTCTACGTAACATTATTTCCCAGGTTCTGGATTATTAACATGATTTTTTAATTTCTGAAAAATTCATGTCTGGACACGTTTTTATTTTATAAAATATAAAATGTGGAATATTTCAACTCTAGCTGTTGATACCGGCATATCGAGACACCCCTATCCTGCACATTAGTTTACATTGTTATTTTTTATGTCACTTCTTTAATTGTAAATTGTGCAAATAAATAAAACTCTAAGCATTTCAACTACTTAGATCAAATATCATCTTCGCACCAATATGGACAAAATTCAGCATATATTTTGAGGAGGGATTTTGGCGCATGACACAGGGCAGTGTTTTAGTAAGGCATACACATCAAACTTCCACATAAAAATACATTGGCGGATATGTATTTCAAATAAAATTTTATTTTATTTTATAAATCCACATTTTGAGAAATGAGTAGGTTTAACATTTATATTTTTCACTTCCACCCTCTGTATGTCCCTGTTTATGACAGTTTGTCTGACAGAAGACCCCTCAGCCCTCCATATGACCATGTAACGCTCATCTGGATAAAAAAGGCCCCCACGGTGACTTCCGGTCTGTCGGCTGTGACAGGCTGACCTCAGGGTGCCTGCAGGGTCAAGAGCTCACATTCTGGTTAGCCGGAGAGACAGCAGCAGCTTAAACCTAGCCTGGACAGCTCGCCCACAGATGGCTCTGTAAGATACAGTTCAGTATGACTGGACCATAAAAAATGTAATGCAATCTCACAGACAGATGTTGACAGGGGGCATTTTCATTATCTCTGGCACGGTCTACTGTTAAAGAAACTCAAAGGCACTGAAAAAACCCAGAAGTTAAACAATCTCCATCTTAACGTATGAAACACACAATTATTAATTTTTTGTGCAGACCCAAACCAGCACTGAATGTATCTGCTAACTAGTATTGTGTGTATTCAAAGTATGAAATATCTTTCTATGCACAGCAATGAGTTGTTGCATTGGGTGACATGTTCCTTTATCACCATGAACACAAACAATGTAGTTTACTTTGACTCAATCCCACACACACCGTCCTGCTGGAGGCGGTGGGTCAAACAAAGACAGGACTTTCACCCAGGAGACCGCTGTTTGTTTACCTTGTGAAAACAAAAGTTAACATTGACTTTACGCTTGTTACGTAATGTTACGTAAAAAAAGTATTCTACGGTCAGTTGTTGTTAGTTGACGGTAATTGTGTTACATTGTAACGGTAGCATTGTTTTGTTGCTACGTTGTCACATTGTTACATTGTGTTATTTCGTTGTTATGTTGCGTTGTTTTGCTGTTACATTGTTATATTGTTATGTTGCGTTATTGCGTTGTTCCGTTGTTTCATTGTTACATTGTTACATTGCGTTATTTCGTTGTTACGTTGTTACGTTGCATTGTTTTGTTGTTACGCTGTTACATTGCTATATTGTTACGTTGTGTTGTTACATTGTTACCTTATGTTGTTACATTTTATTTCCCTACAAACCATGATTTATTTTCTAACCTCAACTAAGTCGTTTTGTTGCCTAAATCTAACTAAACGTTTCTCAACGATAACCATGTGTCATTGTGCATTTCTACATGTGTGGTACGAGGCTGATATGAAACATTTTCATGAAAGATATTTTTGGTTCAGAAACATCGTCATTTAACATATCTCGTGGTTTGCAGATACCTATAATGACAAACATTTTTCTGGCGACCTGGTCGTTAAAGCCAGATAAACTAACCCATTGTTGGTTTGGGTCTTTTCTTTGAGATTTGTGAACAATATGAAACCTATCATCCTTTACCAGAAACGTTGGCTTTGTTTGTAGACTTGAAGTCTTAGAAATTGTATTTTCTTAAAACAAATGAAAAAATCAGCCAGTGGGGTTTTATTAATGTTTTATCTTCTTTCCAGTGTTGTGTACACGTGTTTTTCAATCCTACATACAAAGGGGAATTTGTGCAGCGATGTCATCGATGAGAAAATTAAGCAGAGCAGAGAGATTTCCCAGAGGATCAGTGAGATATCATCAAACAAAGCAAAGGCTGACAGGCAAAACAAAATTTTGTTTTGGCACAAAACTGCCTCCATAATTCTATAATTTTGTAATAATTTTTGCCTTAAAGTCGCAAAGAGGAATTACACAGCCAGACATGAAGTATTTCTGCGAAAGAAATCTGGCCGCTGCCGTCCTTGTGTACGTGATACTGACTGCTGAGTCTGATTAAATGCATGTTAAGTAGCGTTGCACCCAGAGTCTGTCTAAGCCTGTTGAGCAGCGATAAGTGAGATAATTTGTGTTAATCACATCCAGTCATTAGAGAGCCATCTGAAAAACAAACGCAGGTCCTTTTCACCGAGGCATCTTTTCAGCACCTCACCAAAAAATCTCCCACTCCGCCATGTAACAATGAGGCAGCTGCACGCCAGTGAATGAGAGTGATTGTCTCTTTTCTTTTAATCAGCACTCGGTGACTGAGAAAAAGGAGAATTTACCCTCTTCACTCTGCATGTTTTTTCAAGGGTTGATTGTGGTTAGCCGCGGAGAGTGATTTGTGATTTATGTTCCGACACATTTCATACTTTCTTTTTTTTAAAGCAACCATCTTTGTGCAAATGGTGTTAGGAACGCTCCACTGAGATTTGTCTTGCACGCATCTCTGCAGAAGCAAATAACACAACACCTTTAAGTCAATCTGGAAGTGACTGGTTAAAGTCTCGCACAATCGGCCACGTCGGCACCGTGTCACCTCAAGTGGGGAAGTGGGATGAGAGGTCAGCGGAGGAGATGAGGAAAAAAAGTGCCAGTCGTCAGGTGGGGTGACTGACATATAGATAGAGCAGGGATGCTGATGAGGCCAACAGGGACGCCAAAAAAGGGGGGAGGAGGCGTTGTACAACTGCATTTTAATCTAGTCAGACCTCAATCCTGATAAAAGGAATCTGTCCATCTCTCCCCTTTCCATTCTGAGGGTCATCAATCACTCGAGTCGCTGGCCTCTGCTCCAGTTGGATGTCAGAGTCTCGGGGGAGCAGCCGGGCGAGAGCTGCAGATGCTATCCAAAATGGAAAAAACCACAGCGGCGAAGGAGAAAGATGGTGGATGGAGAGGACGAGGACATGCCCGATGGCAGACGCAGCTCTGAGATAGATAGCAAAACAACAGGTGCATTATTATTTACTACAAATATTCTAAGTCACAAATATTAGTTTTACGATTTTACGAAATACTCTGTTTGCTTATATTCCCAGGGTGAGATGAGCAGATCAATACCACTCTCATTTCTGTATGTTGAAAAGCTGCACTCCAGGCGTGGTTAGCTTAGCTTAGCCCAGGTTAGCATAAAGACAGGAAGCAGGAGGAATGAGTTTTCCGGATTCGGTCCAAAGCAAAAAAGAAAAACCGGGACTTCTACCAACACCTTTAAAGCTCAATAATTGACCCATTCATGAACAGAAACGTCAAAAGAATCGTTTGTGGTTTTTCGAATGCGGCAACTATTTCTTGACCGACAAGGGTCAGGTGCAAGCGCAGCTTCCTGGCTGTTGTTTGTCAAGAAATAACTCCATCAAATGACTCAGCGTGTGATTGTTTTTTAGTCATTTAAAAAAATGTATTTTTATCCAGTGTCCATTTGAAGGAGCTCAGCCTGTGCAAGGACACTGTCTTCACATGTCGAGAGCATTTCTATTTGGAAGTGTCTGTCTTCTGCTGCAGTCTGTAAAAAATGTCCATGCAGCACACCTTGGTGAAATACGCCAGCTTAATGCCTCGCGGTCCCCGTCCTGGTGTCCTTGGCCCCTGGTATTGACAGTTTTCCTCGGACACCCGCCTTGGACTTCACCCTGCCAATAATGCAGCATGTATCTGGCCAAGGGGGGGCATACACTGCTCCTCCATTTCTGTTCAATACACAATCAACTGATGGTGTCAGTGGGGGTGACATTGTCTCTACAAGTGTCATTCGCCGGCCGTGAGAGCACTTACACTAAATGGCTCTTCGCCAAATAGCCCTCCAGCTCTGGCCGCTTCAATTGCACTGTCAAAAGGAGAATTACCTGCCGCAGGGGCCCCAAATGGGGGCTCTCGCCTGATAAAGGATCCTGAGAATCATTTAGGCTAATGTCTCCGCATTAAAGCGGAACTGGTTTCGCCTGCAAGTGAGGAATGGAGGCTAAATCACCACATCTGCATGAACAAGGGACGGAGTCAGCGCTGACAATTTGTCTTAATTGAGAGGCACGTGGCAAGAAAGTGTGTGTGTGTGTGTGTGTGTTAGGGTTGAGGAGGAGGGGGGCTGAGAGAGAAGTTTCAGTGGGCTCCAGCTGTAACGCTACGGCGACAGACTGCCTGTCTCTTGTTGGACAAGGTGGGGTTTGAGGCTTGGGGGGAAAAATAGGGAAAGTGAGGTAGAGGGGAGGCGGTGTTGGGGGCCTCTCACCCTCACACACCCTTTGTCTCCTGGCCATCTGCTGGGGTTTCATAATGGTTGTGTGTGTGTGTGTGTGTGTGTGTGTGTGTGTGTGTGTGTGTGTGAAGGGGAGGAGGGGGGGGATACATTCCGTCACCTTACAACCATCCACGCTCCGCAGAGCGACGCTGGGCCGGGCCGAGGCAGGCCAGGCCACAGGAGGCTGCAGACGCTCTGTCACACTGGGAGAGAAATTTACCGCCCCGGTGACCCCGCTCAGATGACTCTCCATTTCCCAAACGCTCACTCTGCTTTATTGCTCATTTGGTTAAGGAGTGGAGAGGTTATTAATGGCAACACCAATAGGCAGATTTCGAATCGACAGATCGACGGATTCTCAAGAACAAAACAAGAGCGCAAACTCCTGACCTGTCACATTGTGAAATGTGCTTTGAGTATTTTCTTGGGAATGCAACAAGGCACATGCAAAATAGTTTTGGGCTAGCAAGCTAAACATTTAGTTAGTTTATATACTACTTCATTGTGTTCGCCAATGCATTTTGAAAGAAATGTTTTCCAATGTTTTTCCAGCCCAGGGAGGAGGTCAGGTGTATGGGCGGTATAAAACATGCTGGGGTCTGATTCCGGAGAATGTTTTGCAGATTTGTTCACATCAAACAA
Source organism: Anarrhichthys ocellatus (assembly GCF_004355925.1). Taxonomy (NCBI): domain Eukaryota; kingdom Metazoa; phylum Chordata; class Actinopteri; order Perciformes; family Anarhichadidae; genus Anarrhichthys; species Anarrhichthys ocellatus. The sequence goes on along the minus strand of NW_022280248.1, from coordinate 140,908 downwards.
ACACAGGACTTTCACCCCGCAGATCATGTCATTCCTTTGCCACAGCAGGATTCATGATTTAGCATCATGAAAGGTGTTGAATGAAAGTTCAAACTAGCACAACTTTGGCACATCATCCAAAAGCTTGTGATTCCATGTCAGCTGGCTGATGAGTGTAGAAAGCTCCTGCGAAATGTAAATGATCATTTCTTATTTGATAGAAAATAATAATGTATCATGGGGATATAGATTTTCTGATATAAAATACATTTGCAGTAACTTACATTTATATTGTTATAATGTGTATTTTAATCAGGCTGTAGATGTGCACAGTAAACAAATATTATGGAAAATAAATGTAAGACCATAGTCTGTATAAAGACTATGTATATATGGTGAGTGTGACAAGCCAGTCACAGATTGTATTATTACCTAGTTCACCACCTAGTTTATTGTTTATACTAAGTGTATTGCTGCAAACTGGCAACCAATATTTGCTCTGTTTCTCACTATAAGGACAACATTTCCTGACTTTATTTCATAATGATTGTGATGTAAATGATTACAGCATATAACAAATTATTCAGTTTTAACAATACACTTTTTGTTGTTGTTTTACTCTTTTTATAAGAAATATATTATTTTCCGATTATTATTTTTATTGTTTCATTCACAGATGTAAAAAAAGGCCGTCAAATATGTTTTATAGATGAATAGTCACAAAAATATATCAGTAAATAAATGAATTGAACCTAAATTAAATTAAATAAATAAATAAATTGATAGATAAATAAAAAAAATAAGTAATTAAAAACTAAAAACATTAAAACAGCCAGTATGAATAAATACACAACAGGGAAAAATAAAATAAAAAACCATTGATACATACTGTACATACACTCACACACTATATACTGTATATATATAGTACCAGCAGTGTATTGCCCTCGCTTGTTGTCAGATGTGTGCTTTTCCTGTCAAAGCTCAACAGCCGAGAGGAAATAGTTACGTTTTGACTGTGGTGGGCCGTCAGGGCCAGCTAAGCCTTCTCTGCTGCCCTAAACAGAATCATAAAGTTATAGCTATATCATAATTATAATCATAATAATTTTTCAGAAATACACTACATGTTTTATAATTTTTTTTCCCATTAGCTTATTTTCTCATTGCACAGCTCCTGTCTTCCTCTGTTGCTCTGCTTCCAGCCTGCAGTGCTGCTTCCAGCAGAGCTTGTTTTAAGGAGAGCTCTTATCCAATCAGATTCAGCCCCTCTGTCTCTATGTAAAGAGAGAGACCCGATGCCCGCTAGAGAGCCTTTGCAGTTTAAGTAAATGGGGACGATATTGTTGATTGTCATAGTCTTCAACCAATCAGATCTTTAGTTTGACATGTTGGGCGTATTCTTTGACGTGCCACTGCTACCCAGGTAGCCTGCTAAGTACGTCTGCATTAACGTGTGCCATGATTGGTCAGTGGGCCAGCGTGACTTATCAAACAGAAAGCTAGCTAGCAGATCTTAGTGTTTAGTAAGAGTTCAGGTTGAAACATATGTAAGAGAAGTTATGACATTTTTAGTGTTTTGCTTGGTGTAGATTCTTTTTTTTTTACCTAGCTTTGTTTTTTTAACACTCAATGGCTGAAGGAGGAGGAGAAATAGATTTGGGAGTTACTGACTTTGTTAACAAAGAAAGGAGGATGGACTTTGTCTTTAAGTGAAGGCAGCTTTGGTTAGTGAACTGCTTTTGTTTTTTAAATCTGCAGTAGTGTTACTACTGTGTTGATTTGTCTATCATGTCGTTTATCGTGTCTAGCGCTGCAGTGTTGCTGTATTGATTTGTTGCTTTGTTGTCATATAAATATATGTGACTGGTTCTTCTGAGTTTGTTCTTGTCATTGTGTTAATTACATTGATTTGGACTATATGCATTGTCCGTAAATTACGAAACATACCGTCATGTGCGGGGTTATTGTCCGGACAATTGAATCTGTTCGGACTGTTGTTTTCTTTTACAAAGCAAGACTTATGGTCTGGAGAAATGGGGATTGTGTGGCGATTGCTTTAGCCCTGTTTGAATCAGTAGGGAACAGCTAAACGCTGCGGGGAGAGTTCGTAGCTTGTGTGCCGCTGTTGTTTCCCCGCTAAGCTACTTTAGCCTCCCTGAACACAGGTGCAGGGCCTCAGCTGTTTTTTGTAATTGTTCCGCGTTCAAAAGGTCACGCAGCCCGCTGTCTGTTACGTGAGCGCAGTCCACCAAAAACATTATATTTCCCACAATTTAAGCTTCTGCATTTTCCAAATGCACTAGTATTATTCAAACGTATTGTTCGGTTCGTAAGCTTCGTACCGAACGGTTTAAAAGAATACGTGTATTATTACACCAATAGAAACAAATAACCGTAGCTATGGCGTCATAGTGAGCTTATTAGGAGCTGGCTCAAGTGTAGTAGGACAGCACAGAAGGCCCAGGTATAAAATGCACGGCCCGCCTCTGCGTTTTGATGAAACTGAAAGCAGTACACTGTCAGTCTCATCAGCTGAGCTGGTCAGACTGGTTTAGTAGCCTCACTTCCACTGAGACTCACAGTTAAACTGGTGTTACCGGGAACACACCTACTATGGTGTTTAAACACTAGATTGAAAGCAGCTCAAGAAATAGACGACATTTACCAACAGAGATCTTTTTTTAATGGTACATGTTGAGTGAGTACAAAGTTCAAATAAAAGCAACAGAGTGATTAAAAGTGAGCTAGTTACTGTGCAGTTATTGTGCACACAAAGATCCTAACAGTCATGGCTGCTTACTTGAATAATACAAGGCGTTTTATATTACGTTCAACAACAAATGAGAAACGTAAATAAAAGCACAACGCAAAGTTGGACATTATTTGTTTGCCCAGAGTGTGTGAGTCATGTATTATTTTGGGGAAGGAAGTTGCACATTTGCACATTGTACTTTGGGTTCAGCATTCCACAGTCAATGTGCAACAGCGGCATTCACTGTGGAAGTCTAATAAACATATTCCAAAGAAAGTGAAAAAATATCCTAGATTTCAAAGTCAAGGAGGAGCAAATTATAACATTTCACTGCTTTATTAGTGGCACATCTCAAGCCAAAGGTTACTATTGCGTCCTCCTTCCTCCCTGTACACATTTATTTTGTGTGTAGAAATTATTTCTGTTTTAATCAAAAGCAACATTTTTTTTTGTATTACAGCCATTAATGTGATTATTAAAACCATGTGCTCACCATAAAAAATGCAAATCAACACCGAGGAAAAAATGTGTCTCATTTAGCTAATTGGCACGCTCAGCATGTGTGTGTGTGAGGTATTGACCCCGTGAGCAGATGGGCTCCTCCACACTGCTCTGCTCGGTGCTGAACACACACCGGGTCGTGCGGTAGAAAGGATGTGGGAGTGTGTGTGTCAGCGACCATCTGACACCTCCCACAACTGGTCTACCCCCCAGTGCTTTACATGTGAATGTAACAAATGGAGTGCAATTCGTCCGATGAAGTTAGTTAATTATCAAGATGGTATGTGAATGCATTTTTTTTCAAAGCAACTAAGTACATTTAATCAAGTTTGAGGTACTTGTACATTACTTGAGTAATTCAATTTCATGCTACTTATGAACTGTTTACTCCAGTACATTTATCTGGAAGCTTTCATTACTTTGCAGATTCAGATTATTGATACGAAAGATAATCAGCTAATCAATGATGATGTATTATTAGGGCAGACCTGTTTCCTAAAAATTACGTTCCCATTCAACAAAACTGCATTATGAATTACCCTTCAAGAGAAATGTATTTTGTCGTGGATTAGTTTTGCTTTTGACGGAGCACAAGTTTCAAATGAGTCAGCGGAAGTTCAGGTGGTGGATGGATCCAAAAACACTTTCACCCAGAACACATTAATATTATTATATAACAATTATACAATTATATTATTGGATTATAATTATAATTATAATTATACTATTATTTAAAGTATTTTTTTTTACTTTTGGTACTTTTTTGTATTCAGCCTCAGCGGGGCCTTGGACATGCAGTCAGAGCTCTATTAGGACACAGAGTGAAGGTTCTTTGTAGTAGCTTTAAGCAGAACTTTGATGCAGTACTTTTTCTTTTGAGTAGTTCTCTTGATACATCTATTTTTACTTCAGTGCATCTTCCACTTCTGGGTTTTCATATGTACTCCTTATTGGTTTCTTTGTTTATCATATTTTTTTTACTATTGCACTGTTTATTGTATGTGTAACGTACTTGGCGACAAACCGTTTCTGATTCTGATAATGAGGAGTGAACAGGTTTGATTACTTTTACATCAGAGGTATTCTCCAGAGTTTTGTTCATTCAATAGAAATGACAGCATCTGATTCTTAGTGTAAAGGTCACAGCCTGAAAAGGGAATGAAATCCTCCCTCAGATCCTTTTAGTCTGCCTCTACAGAACAGGATCTGATCCTACTGGTCACGAGGTGCTGATAGGAATTTAAAACTGAAAGACACCTGTCCCGTTGTTCCATTTTGGTCTAGTGGACGAACTGGTATCTCTGCCTTTTCATTGTCTCTGACTCATGACTGAACGGCTGAATGCTGGTACAAAATGGTGGCTCAGTCAAGCTTGCCTTGTCCATTATCAAGTAAATGAGTAAATACACAGCTCTCACATGTCGACTTGTGGAAACAAGATATTAGTCTTGTGTTATAAATATTACAAGATCCATGACTCAGTGACTGTCGTGATTGTGTTCTTCACTGTTCATGACAGTTTCACTGTGACAGGAGGTCAAATTCATCATCTTCTTCTACACCTGTCTGAGCTGTGAGATTGACACTCCTGGTTTTCACTTCATCTGTATTTACTGCAGAAATCACAGCCGAGTCATAAAGTACTAGTGTACGCCATCTTCCCCTGAACAGATAGCTTCGTTGCTCAGCAATCCAGTGCCGCAGGAGCTAGCCCTAAGTACCAGAAACGAGTCAACATATTTTTGCACTGCGGTTCCCTCGTCTCGAAGTCGTGGGGGTTTTAAACAGGCTTTTAGTTCGATGCCTGAAATAAGATCTGTGACGAACACGAGCTGAAGAGATTTGAATGTTTTGTTCTACGATATCAAACACGTCTCTTTTGAATTTTTAAGCTTTTAGGTGTCTTAAATAAAGGCGGTTGCTAACAAGTGGCTAAATGAGACTACAAAACATAATCACGCCGACTAGTCTGCCTTTAGTTTAGTGGTGATGCAATCCCCCCTTTTTAGCAAAATGACCACAATGCATGACCCTCGTTAACCTTATTCTTAATTAACTAAACTGCCTCCTGTTTATATCCTGACATTAGCTTTTGACTTCTGTCGATAGCATTTACGCTTCAAAAATGCTAAAAGTGGTGTTAATTTGTGATAATTATATTGCTGAACAAAACATGCAAGTGTCATGAATGTTTGTTTCCCTCAGAGTTTATTTTCTGTAATAATCCAAAATCCAATGGAAAAATCCCGCATTTTGTGGAGGGAACCAGTGCGATGCTAACTTCCTGTTGGACTACAAAAATACATCATACCTGCAGCACTGTTAGTCAAAACATACTTACATGCTTGTTGTTCAGTACTGTAGTAATATATAATTGGAATAGGTACCTGTTAGTTAAAGAATATAATATATACAGTATACATTTAAAGTTCCCCTTATTCCCCCCACTTCACGTGATGTGCCTTTATATCTACTGTTACTTAATGTATTGATGCACACTGTGACATCTAAAGAATTGCGCTGCATGTTGTGGGTCGTATTCTAACGCATTAACATAAGTTGTTTCTGCAGAACAGTCCAGGTGACACTTCTTCACAAAAACCTTGTCAGGAAGACACAGGAATGGCAATCTAATGATAGATTCTAACTTGTAGTGTAATTCAATAAAGGCTTGGTTTGTCAGAAGACAGAAACTTTTATACATCAACTTGTTCTGACCCACAGTGTGTCAGATGGCCCAAGGGTGAATTGACAATTGTTCACATACAATTATGCTGATTGAGTGGCACACCACGTTGTCTGCTCTTTCACTCTCTGATACAGTTTGGCTGATGGAGAGCTTGTCCATCACAGCAGATATGATTAGAGTGACCGAGGGCCTGTCCACTTATTTCTTCCTGTCCCACAAACACACAGTGACCACGCTGTCTAGCTGACTTAAGAGCTGTTAAAAGGATTGGAGATGGAACTCTGACAGAGATCACCTTTAAGATGTCACATTCATCTGATTAAAAAGAAATGGTCAAATCAAATCAGTTTCATATTATGTTTCTGGATATTTGTCATAAAAATTCACACAATAAACTAATTCAGTGTGGCTTTGTGGCACAAGGCAGTAAAACTGCCTGTGCCAAAGCACACTGTATATTATCCATTGGGCTTAATAATAACTAGAAAATTCCTAAAGAAATTTTGACAGTGTGGCTTCTACTGCCCGAAGAAATCGCAATATATACACACGCCAATGTTACCGGTAGTGTCATTCAGGTTCAATTGAGATAGCGCTACTCTCTTTTCTGCATTTTAGATTCATACTCTTGGACTGAATCTTGTATTTGTGGGGCTTTTATTTTGAAAGGGTGGGACTGGGTGGGTGAGAGAGGGGGAGAGGAGACAGAATCATAATGTTTGACACTAAAAGGAGAGGCTTCATCACAAAAGTCCTCTAAAAATATCGAAGACCTGAATGACTGTAAGATAGAGAGAGACACAGAGAGGGAGAGCGAGAGACAGACAGAAAGATAGACAGAGAGGAGAGAGAGACAGAGTGACAGAGTGAGTGAGTGAGACAGGCAGACAGACAGTTAGATTGACTGTCTATCTGCCTGTCTCTCTCCCCCACTCACTCAGTCCATCTAACTGTCTGTCTGCCTGTCTCTCTCCCCCACTCACTCAGTCCATCTAACTGTCTGTCTGCCTGTCTCACTCAGCCTCTCTCCTCTGTCTATTTTTCTGTCTGTCTCTCTCTCCCTCTCTGTCTCTCTCTCTATCATACAGTCATTCAGGTCTTAGATATTTTTAGAGGACTTCCCCACCCTCCCACCATTTCAAATTAAAAGCCCCACAGAATGAATTCTAACTGGAATGCTTGTGATGAAGCCTCTCCTTTTAGTGTCAAACATTATGATTCTGTCTCCTCTCCCCCTCTCTCACCCACCCAGTCCCACCCTTTCAAAATAAAAGCCCCACAAATACAAGATTCAGTCCAAGAGTATGAATCTAAAATGCAGAAAAGAGAGTAGCGCTATCTCAATTGAACCTGAATGACACTACCGGTAACATTGGCGTGTGTATATATTGCGATTTCTTCGGGCAGTAGAAGCCACACTGTCAAAATTTCTTTAGGAATTTTCTAGTTTTATAATTGATATGCATGGGTGGATTATGAGACAATGGGGTCCCGACATGCAAAAGGTCCCACTACCACTCCTACCAACTTTAGAGTTGCTAAGCCTCTTTTCTGTTGTTTTGTCTCCTTTTATTTGCTTTGTGTCTTTGTAGTCATTTTGAGTCTATGTAGTCATTCGTTTCTCTTTGTAGTCATTTTGTGTCTCTTTGCGGTTGCTTTGTGTCTATGTAGTCACTTGTGTCTCTTTGAAGCCTTTTGAGTGTCTTTGTATCAATTTGTAGTTGTTTTATGTCTCTTCCTGGTTGGCACGTGTCTTTTTGAGGGACATTTTGTAGGTGAAGGCCGCGGAGTCTAATGACACTGGTCCTCTGGGCCCCGTGTCCGGTTGGGTCATTCAGTGATCCATCCATGTCGATCAGGAACCATGTATCGCCAGGAGTCAGCTTAGTTGTATACAGCATTGAATCTAGCGGATAATTTCTCCTTGAGTCCATAAAAGCTTTTGTGTATAGTATGTAAGGGAGTGAAGGGCACCCGGCTGTATCACCCACTGTGATTGATTCACCAATCTTTTCTGCCCCAAGCTCGGGTCACGTGCCTCTCTTTGTCCCGTTTCCCTGCAGAGAAGAGGGCAGATAGCAGCACCAACAGCTGCTGAATGGGGATGCTGCTTCTGGTTACACTTAGAGAAGCATCTCGCTTCAGCCCAGAGACACGCCCAGCAACTAAACTCCACACAGCTTACTTTCACCACTGATGCCTCTCCACTTGTGATCGAAGAGACTATTGTTCTTTAACATGAATGACAATAGGAACTTTTTTGCCACGACAGAATTGTAACAGGCTGGGTGCATAAGAGCACCAAAAGCGGTTATGTGGGTACACTTTGTGGTATGTTTGGGTTTTTCATCACATTGTCTGTTAGCACAATAAGTCTAAAAGTGGCATAGTTAGGGAACTCCACTGATTGTACACACACGTCAGTGTACAACAGTTATTTAACTCTTCCCAGTGTCTTTACTGTTCTACCATGGTCTTATTTCTAATTCATGTCGGTTGTGGTAAAAGCCAAAGAAAATGTTCCACACCATGGGCAATAAAGTTTCTGACTAGAGTGGCTTTATCATATTTGAGAAAAATCCCTCAGAATAGAAAGCCAGCATTACACATTGGGAGCTGGAGCGTAATAGATGCTACTGAATGAATAATGTAAAATGTAGGATCCAACATTTTTGGACTTGGACTCATAAGAAATAAGTGAGCAAGAATCTTGGCCTGTTGCTTCTATTTTGACCATTAATTTACAAGAAGCAAGCAAAAACCTGCTTCACCTCTCATATGGGCACCTAAATATTGTTTTAAGACAGGCTTGAGAAACTGAACCTGCCATTTACAAGGTGAGCTACTGAGGTTGGCTTAGAACTACATTTACTTACTTAAGTCACAAGAAACCACTTCAGCGTACTGAAAGTTACCCTGAAGAATCACGACACAAACGTGTGCAAAAGTAATAACGTTTAATTCAAATAAAACCATGCAAAAGGTCACCATCACCCTGATTAGATTCAACCCGTCATAAAAAATAAACATCCAAAGCCGTACATTGCGTTGAGTGAGCGTTCACTGTGTGAGAGAGGAGACACAGGTTGGCCCAGAGACTGAAGAAACCCAAACAAGAACCCAAAAACAGCAGACAAACAAAAGCAAACAAATATGCAGCTCGACCCGGGCCACAGTACAGTGGTGATGAGGTGCCGAGCACATAAACTATGTTCCTCTCCTCCCCCCACACCCTCCCACTGGCTGCTAACAATCAATCACCATCACAAAGCACTATGAACCATATGGCACACATAAGACTAGTCGGAGAACATGAGTGATGAGCCAGCAGGGCCCTGTTGATACATACGTTGCTGAATGTCTAGTAACAGTTATTTCCTGTGTCCTGGACATGCAGTTGTTTGAGGGAAAACCCGTGAATTTCACATCGTCGGGATTTTGCGAAAGCTGGGGAATTTGAGACTGACGCGAAGCACTGTGTGGGCTACTTTTATTTTTATCTCCATGAGGGGACCCGCAAATGATGCAAACATTTAGGTCGGGGGGGGGGGGGGGTTACACAAGTCGATTTGTTTTGCCGAGTTGATTCAAATCCCTCACTGCACTACCCAACAGGGACTAAGTGAAGAACGCAGCACACACTCGCATTATTGGTACACTCAATCAGGTCATTGATTATTTTACAATCTGGATGTAGAACACACACGAGATATGACAAAATAACATGAGTGAGATGTACAGTATTTGTGTTGGGGGCTGTCTGGATGCACATCCCTCTCTCTGTCCAATGGGAGGCTGCTGAGGGGAGGGAGTGGGTGGGAGTGGAGAGTCTTGGATAACATGATGTAGTTTGACAGTGGTAGATTTGTGTGTGTGTGTGTGTGTGTGTGTGTGTGTGTGTGTGTGTGTGTGTGTGTGTGTGTGTGTGTGTGTGAGAGAGGGACAGGGAGGGATAGCAGCAGGTCCTCAGTTACTGTACACCTGGCCTTCGGGTGGCTGGGAGAGCCGGCTGTTCTCTTTTAGCATCATGTGCTGTCTGAGCTCCTGCAGCACCATCCGGATGTTGTAGGAGTTTCTCCACCTACAGAGTGCCGACAGCGCCTTTATGTCCACCTGAGAGGAGAGGAGAGAAGGAGATCCTTTTTATTAAGGCCTCAACAAGAGAGACATTTAGAGCCTGGCTTCAATGTAGCCAATCCTGTGTGTTGGCACAAAGAATGCAATTAAATGATTTTAAGAGGACCACTTTTAGAAAACAAAAGTAACAAGAAGAAATCTGGCAAAGTTAGGAGTGACTTCTAAAAATATTTTTGGTCTAAAAAGCATTTTAGGGCTAAACTAGCTCCTGAGTGTGAGAGAAGTTGGGGTTTGGGTACTGAACGTTTTTAGGGTACCAACAGAATAACGTTGGCCCTACAGAGTATGAGCCTGTCTGCGCCAGTGTTTGTGTGTGTGCCATCTGCAGAGAAAGCTCGAGAGGGGGCGGGACTACGTCACAGTGAGTCTGGGCGACGGTGAGCTGAATGCAGTCACAAGTTTGGTGACACTTTTCACACCTCAATGCTGCAATATAAAAGCATGGCAACATTCCTCACATGTGCTTCCTCTGACACACACATGACAACCTATCCTCACACAGCGGTTCATATGATATCTTGTATGAAAAGTTACTCTTTAACTTTTTTTCCAAAAGCAAGCAATGTGTGTCACTTTCCACTCGTTACATGCAAGAGGACTTTTCAAAATAAACTTCCGTTTTGACAGGAAGCAACTTAGGCAAGAAAACTACTGAGTTAGGTTTAGGAAGAGATTGTCATTTGGGTTAAAAGAACTACAGTAATGTGACAAATGAATCAAAGTTAACTTCTCATTCCACGTGGGGAGCAAACAGCGGTCTCCTGGGTGATTAGTGTTTGTTGGACCCCGCCAGTTTGTTGGGGGCTTTATACTTCCTCGTTCAAGATTGCGTGCATAACTTACAAAAACATTTTGAGGGATATCTATGAATTATGGTGCATTCATTTTTGGGATGAGAGCAGCCTGCACAGGACCACATTCTGAGGCAGAGGACTCATCAGTCACTGAGCCCTGCATATAGTCAGTCACATGCTTTTATTAATGTATTAGTGGTGGGGCAGTTCATCCAATCACACCACAGATGATGGTTTGCACAACTCTCACTACTCCATCAAAACACAGATGCCCTCTTCAGACCACATTTGTTTGACAGTTCCTTAAGTGTACATTAAACAATTATTCACCACGCGCTCCCCGGGCGCCTATCATTGGCAGCCCACTGCTCCCTATATACAGGGATGGGTCAAATGCAGAAGGCAAATTTCGTGTATGTGTATATGTATATGACAATAAAAATGGTTTCTGGTTTCAATAACTAAATGGATAAAGCTGATTTCATGCACACTATGTGCTATTACTTGGGTCAACTCCACCCCTCACTCTTAGCTTAGCGGTTCTCTTGGTGCCTGACTAAAAGTGACTCCTGGCAGCTTTGTGAAAAGGTTTTAAGATGAAACTTTTAGCTCTGAATCTGTAGAACTATTTAGGAGGAGTCCTGAAGGTAACAGAAGATACTTTGTAAATATACGGCCACTGAATCTAAATCAAAATGGTAAAATAGACTGAGATTCTCAGCACTTGTAACTATCTTTACCTACTTTACCATCTGCTTGTGTTTAGACCATTGCTGACAATGTGGCGGGCGAAACAATAAGCAGGACTACTTTATGCCGTGTCTGCTTCACAGCGACGCTCTGTAGGTCAATGTGACGACGGATTCATCGGATTCAGTGGATTAGTCTGTAGGGTTCATATTTAAATTGACATCTGTTAGCCTTTCCAAAATACAATGGCTGGTCAAGGCCATTCCATGCTACGGAGAGTTCACTGATGACAAAACCTGTTTCATTTTCCTATAGAAAATAATACAATCTACCTAAAATGGGACCAGTGAAAGAAACAGGCCATATGAAACTTGTAACCTGTCGAGTCTCACTGTACCATTAATGGCGGTACAAAGTTCCTAAATCATAGGGTTCCTAACAACTTACTACTAAAAGCTACCACAGAGACAGAAGCATAAGTCAAGTCTCGAACCCAACTGGCAGCAGCGGCTCCTACTAGCAGAGCATGACTCTGTAAATGATGTGTATGTCTGATTCAGTGCACAGCACACCAATAAATACTTGAAATGAATGACGAACTTAGACTGCTGACCAGACAGGTGAGAACGGATGAGGGGTGAAATTTGGATACTCACCCCACCGTTTGAACCGTGTACGCAGCTCATGTTGATCTTGTTCACAAAGCGGACATGAGGGGGATGCTCCGGGTACCTGGATCCACATTCTATTCTCAGACTGTATATCCTGCCATCGTAGACGGTCTGCAATCAAAGAAACGGTGACAGGTTAGCTCACAGAGTGAGTCAGGGAAATGTGGAGGTGTGAATCAGAAGGATTTCACAATCTGACCCGGTGGCACCGATGACGAGCATCAAGGTAACTGCATAGAAATAGATAATATTCTAGCTGATGGAAAATAGGAGAAACAGCTACAAATGCTAAAGTCACCTTGGGGACTCACACCCCAACTTACTGCCATTGCAACCTTACATTTATACAGTATATGCTGTCTACTTTGTTCCTGTAGCACAGCAGTACGAGGATCAAGGCTGCCACATTCAATACTGCAAAAACACAAACTAACTAGTGCATGCCTGCATTTTGGTCTTTTTTTCTCAACCACACAAGGAAGTAGAACATCATCTTAACGTTGTAGACAGTATGCAAGTGCCACCAAAGAAAGCACAACCACCCACAATGTTGGCGCTCAGGAAAACCTGCACCTTCCACCTCAGAGCTTCTAGGGCGCTACAACAGAAGCTACACAAACTCAACACATCCAGCTCCTCAGTGCATTCAGCCGTGGGGGCAGACCCTGGTATGCTGAATGAAAAGCTTAATGGCCCAACTGACTGACAAACAAAACCATCGCCTCATATAGCTCGTTCCCATGTAAATCCACCAGCGGCATGTACAAAGAAGTGGATCTGAAATGTCACAGAAATCAGAGGTCACAACATTTTTGCTTTAAATTTTAAATCAAATTATAGGGTGAGTGTGTTTTGGATGAAAAGTTTCACTTTAATGACATGCAACCATCATATGCTAAATTTCCACACAGTTGCAGTGCCTGGTCTTTTTTACAGTTCTGAGAGCACCAACCCAATAGAAGGTGCTGCAACGGCACCAAGCTGTCAGTGCGATGCTGTACGCCCTTAGCAACATGACCTGAGGTTAGCACAACAAGCTGAACCAACACAAATGACAAAGCAGCGCTTTCCGGTCAGCTACAGCAGCAACACAGAGAGAGAGAGTTGTGTATCAGACGAGGCCAGTGTGTTGTAGGATGACAACATATATGGAAACACATCCAACATTTGACGGCATCCCCCAGATGTGCCGATCACCACTACCAGTTTCCCAAAGGCAAAATGCTACCTCGGTCCCCAGCAGGAGGACTGTGTCTCTTAAAATAAATGAGAAAAAAATAAATAAACCATTTTGCAAATGTTTTTTTTTTTTACCGCCATATTGAATTCACACCGAACCGTGACTCCTAAACCGGAGTATGGACCGAACCGTGACACCTACGGACCTTTACACCCCCCAAAAGATAACTTATGACTTAAGGGAGGTTCTCCCAAACTGCAATAAAACTGCCCGTCTCCTGCTGCTCCTCAAAAATCTGCATCTTGATGTTTTCAAATTTCTAGTTCACCTTAATCACCACGGGATCTGCAGTACTCCTGCTGCTCATTAGCTGAGACTTGGCGTCACACCTGCAACCTCATGCACCACATGCACTCCATTAAACGCTGTTTCCCAGCCCTCACTACTATGAGTATGTAACTCAGCCTCTGTTTACCATTTTACTGCCATTTCTTATGAGACAAGCCATTGATTCAGGTTAGCACAAGCAACATGGTTCTAAATTAAATGAGAACTCTACTGATTAGGAACAACCCGACACAGTTAGCGTTTGGAGGGCTCAAAGGTTTTCTTATTGTAAAACTTTGAAAAGTGCTGCCAAGAGTTAGATGATCCCCTTCTTGTCTTTCAAGAAAATGTGTTCTTATCCCATTTTTAAATCCAGTGCTGGAGAGAAAAGCTGTGTGATGCAAGAGCGTCGTAGGCCCTTTGGGCGGCTCACCTTGGGAGGGCCGATGATCATGCCATTCCACTGAGTTAGTGTCATGTCGTCGTCACTCACGAGGCCCCAGCTCACTGTGCCGTCTCCACCTCCCTTCTGACCTTCCTCCAGCTCCTCCAGCAGCCGAAAGCTGCGTGGAACTACACAGCCTACACGCACACACACACAGAGAGAAAAAGGATCATGACGTGAATTATTTCTATTCACACACTTAAGGTAATTCAATCATATACAATACTTTCCCTGAACAGAGGTTGCTGACTAAAGCTGTAGGAAGGTGCGTGTGAAAAATAAAACCAACTAGTCACTTATTTTAAAAACTGATAGTATAAAATGATTCTAATAGTTCAATCTGTCAGTGATTTCTACTATAACATAGTATCAACCTGCTAACCACACTATGACTCAGAAAATAACTCAGTTGGGCATGATGATTAACGACTGTTTTGTTAGTTTAATGTAACTTTCTACATTCATATTCCAGGTCAAAAAGGTGCGATTGCACTGTTGACAGTTGAAAACGCCTGAGACGGCTGACCATACATGGTCCAGCCTTGGTTCTGACCAAGTCTTGTTTCCCTAAGGCAGCAGTGTATATTTTGTGGCTGTATGTTTCTTTTGCATCCAAGTATGTTGAATTTATTAAATTAACACTTGGCCTCGCAGAATCAGCGACTACTTTACACACCAGCTCGCGTGGAGGATCGTGAGCACACACCTCGCCTGGTTATTACAGGCAGTTAAAAAGTAATAATTCATGTTGCTGACAAGATGGGGTACGTTTGTCAGGTCTGAAAGTAGCACAAGAACATGCACATGATCAGGACGGTACCACCCTCCTCCAGAGTATGAGCCAGGAAAAAACCCTGACCCAACTTCACCTGAGCAGTGTGTGGTCATGCAGACAGGGCTTCATAAAAGAACATGCATCTACTTTGACGTTCACCTATAATGTCATTATCACAAATTCCATCTTTAAAAATGAAAATATACATAGTGTCAAACATTGAAGGACAACATTATTTATATTACATGATGTCAAAATGATCAAATTATATTTCTTCATTTAGAGCACAAATTTCAAATTGCTAATTAAATACGTGTCGGCCATAATGGCAGGCAGCGAAAAAAGGGTCATCTGTAACACATTGATGGCCAAACACAATCTGCGACATCCACTTTTAAACTGACCACACATATTCAGTAAAACGTACTTGGGTTTACACTAGTACATTATCAAATTGCCGTGAATATGTATATAATAACACTGTACTTTGAGCCTTCATTCGTGACAGCAGGGTCCTCAGACGGACAGTGTTTGAATGGTAAAGTGAAGTTATTAGCTTTGGGGTAGCCAGGGGTGAAATACTAAATCGCCGTTGCTAGCCAATTAACGGGGTTACCTACCTATTTTTAATGTTAAAAACATACCGCTGTGGGTGACTGGTCCCGTGACATTAGCAGCAAGGGTAAAATACCTTTTACTTTTCAGAATTTCTTCCGGATAGCCGCGATTCTACAGTTGCTGCCTAGCTAACGTTATCTAAGCAAACAAGTTCTCCAGCTATCAAGCTAGTCAGGGGCGTCACCGCCTTGCGAACAGAGAAACCCAGATACCCCCAGACACATGGGCTTTGTGGTGTGCGGTGACTCCATATGAAGCCTTGTCTTTTGACCGGATAGCTTCACATTGGTAAATCAAAAGTTGTTGCCGATGTGCGGAATGTTCCTCAAAGACTGTGGGCCAGTTTAGCCAGCCAACGAACGAGCTAGCTAGCTAGCTAGCTAGCTAGCAGCATATGACAGCACTTTCTCAAGCTAAATTTAATGTTTTAAACCGTCAAAATTCCTTCGCAGCTGGACTCTTGCACTTGCAAAACTATTGCGCACCTAATGTGGCGTACTGGAGATTATACCTCCTCGGGAAAATCAATAAAAATATACTGTCTGAACTGTCGGTGAAGTCGGCTTACCTAGTGCGGCGGAGGCCGCCATCTTTATCACTGCTTTACGGAAGCGCGCACGTATGAAGTTAACTGGCGCGTGACGTGACGTGACGAAGAAAATAAGTAGAGTTAAGTTCATATTTTTATTTCATTTAAATTGCTTCATGATATTGCTATATTTATACTTTTTACACTAGTGTTTGTGTGGCCGTTTTAACATTAAATACCTGGACTGGATACATAGTCTATTGTAGTTATCTGTCATTTGATTCTTCCTGGTCTAAAATAACATTTCAGATATCCACACTGACGTTTGTCCTATCCACAGTTTTATTTTTGATATGTTTGACATCTATAGTGAAAATATTGGATATCTGCAAAATAATTCTAAAAAGGAAAAACTCCAATTTCAGATATCTATTATATAATTGTTGCTAATCATAACTTAGGTATTATCTTTTTGGATATTCAGGACAGATATCCACAATACATTTGTAGATATATACAATGACATTGTTTCTAGTCATAATTTAAATTTTTGAATCTGAAATTTGAAATTGCATTTTTACTATAGCAATAATGTCAGGTATTGATCCATAAGTACATTTACTAGTCACAATACATGATTGATAGAAGAAATTGAAATGATGGCCTATAACAATAGGATAGTAGATATATGAAAATAATTTTTCCTATGAAGAATTATGTCCAGAATGTTTATTCTAGATATCAAAAACGGAATTGTGAGTGTCTGTATCTGAAAGCCAATATACATGAATGGCAAAGGTGACGTCACTTTTCTTAGGAATAATTAAAGTACGGATATCTGCAGTACATATCCAGTCTAGCTATTAAATGTAAAAAAAAGTTGCAATAAATGGCATTTGATTTGGTGCTACAGTTTCCTACAATATGAGCCCGTGGTGGTTATTGGAAGTGCATGTTCGCCATCTACTGGACATTACGGATAGTGTCAGATAAAAGGATAGATTCACTTTTTACTTTTATCTCCTGTCTGGAAGTCAACCTGTCAGGTGGCCATGTGAACACTGAAACAGGCTTCGCTTGCTGAAAACATTCATACCGGCCAGACAGAAAAATGTGAAGCTACCCTTTTAACAGAAAAATGTGAAGCTACCCTTTTAACTCGTAGCACACATCGGACGGATACATTTTTGAAATTGATACCTTGCTTATATTGTATTTGCTTGAGAACATTTGTGGCCATATTGGCAAATTAATTAATGAGTTTTGTTATATTCATGACTTTTTAATTTCTCCTTTTGAAAAAAACTACTACTATTTATCAACAAAATAAATGTTATTGTTGGGCTTCCAAAGCAACAACAAAGCTGGACAAATAAAGGTAAATCATAGGGCAGTTAAGTCCACAAGTAATGAAAGAATATCTTTTTACATAAATATTAAATATATAAAAAGCACCAATTATCAACAATACAATAGGAAATAAATTGTCTATATACAGGTCAAGTGTTCTGTAAGTTGTAAACTATACAATATGTGCAAAGAAATAAATACTGAATGCATCATGGATCTGAACTAGATCATTATTTATAATATGCACATATGAAGATGGATGTTTCTGACCCATTGACTTTGAGACAATGGAACTGGAAGCGCAAAATTGCAAAAGTCATTCCTGCACCACTATTATGTAAACTTGAAAGTGAGTCAGACTTATGACCACTGAGTTAATGCCATTTTGCTGTAGGTCATATTGTACATGCATGCAATAGGGAACCAGTTTGCAAACAATATGGTATATCAACAGATGTACAAGTATTTGATGAAATTTCACCAATGACGAAACATTAAAGCAGTGGAAAATCTGTAGTCTTAATAGATTTGTCTTGAGCAAAGGAATCCTGAAAATGAGTTTGAATTTTGCATCTCACTCCTCTTTTTTCAGTTCTTCCTTGGCTCATGGCTTTACTTTCCACCAAATTGTATGTACACTTTTGGAGGTACCCTGTTCAAGACCAAACAAATAAACATATCTCAAGCGTTGTAAGGAGATTCAAGGGTTAGGGTCCACTAGGGCCCGTCTCAATAGTGTGCACTAGGGCAAGGGTCCCCAACTGGCGGACTGGATCCGGACCTAGACGCAGTTGCATCCAGACTCAGGACCTAAAACCGATAGATAACTTGGAATTATTCATTTTAGACAAAAAGTTTAAATTTTAACCGGCGCATCTTATTCAGCTGTTACGGTACTTGTTCAGCGGTGCAGGAAACACACCGACCAATGCGTTGTAAATCACATCAGGTGATGCAGCTCAGCCAATCAAATATGAGTATTCTGACAAGTTTCCTGACTCGAGTGAGATTTACACACACCGTGACACAGAGGGCTGAGACGAGGAAATAGAAAGAAGAGCAGAGCTAATCAGAGGAGTCATCTCACATAACTTTCTCTAAAAAAAGGAAATGTGTTCAGAGAGAATAGAAATATATATGGAAGAATGAACAGACTCTTATATGTTAATTTTTACCACAGGTGGTTAAAACCAGCATGTCTCATATATTCAGAAACCGTAACAATTGATAAAAGAGGCAAATGAAGTGCACTATAAGGCGAAGCACAACTCTTTTGAACAAACGCACCCACTCACATCTGAAATGAAGACAGAAAATAAACCTAAGAGCCCAATATGATCAGAATCTTAACACATTAGTTCACTTCACAACAATGATGTTAACAGAGAGGAATAGAGCTGAAACAAGTGGTTTAATAACCACAGATAAAGTCAATGCGCACTAATTTCTCTTTTTAGATGACAAAAATATAATATAACATTTTCTCCAGAACTTTTCCTAAATGTTCTCCATGAACCTTCATGGATGGAAGAAAAGTGAGAGAGAAGTTTTTGAAGGGTGAGTTTTTATTCCCATCAGTTATGAGCGCTGAAGAGCATTAGACTGGAGAGTCTGTCACTGTTTGGATATGTGATAATGAACATAGTGGGAAAGAGAAGGTTGATCCACTTCTACCCAAACCTCCCCCAGCCCTAAGGGCCAGCCTTCCACCCGCTCACCCCCCATCCCAGCCTGCCCAGCTCCTCTCTCCTCTTTTTAGACCAGTTACTTGTCAGAGTGGCCAGAGACTTCGGGGCTGAATGGCTCAGTGTTTTTCACAGGGACAGGCATGCCCATTCACACTCAGCTTTTCCATTTTCAAACTCAGGTCTCTGTCCCCGTGCTGTGAATACAGGCCTGTGCTGAGAAACTTACACACAAACAGCCAGCCACACGGACCGAGGGGCCCCTACAGAATCATGGCTATGATAGTACCATTAACTTCAAAAAAAGTTACATACAGTGTTTTGTATTTAGCTGTCACTATGTTGAGAGCCATATGGAGGCAATAGAAATGCTGAAAATCTTATAGCACCTTTCAGTGGTGCTTCTGACATGTTCTACACTGTAATGAATTGCTGTAAATTTACGGTGGATTTACAATGGTATCTAACAGTATTTCATAATAACTGTAACATACAGTTAAATACTCATCCTTTGCATGTAAATTAACAGTTAATTCCGTCAATTAAGCATAATATAGATATAGATAGCCAGAATTGATCAGCATAATACATATTATTTTCTGTGAAGTGGTGGAAATACTCTTCTCTAAGTTCAGTAAGTTATCCATCAACATCCTACAGTTGATTGTAGGCTAATGTTTCTGCTATGATGATAGCACATTTTTATTAGTCAAACTGCTCATAGCCCACTCATCATTTTTGAGGGACAAGATGTGATCGGCTGTTCCTGAACATGACTTTGGACAGAACGTCTTCAGTAGTCACCCTTCTGAGCACAGCCATGTGGAGATCAACCGAGGAGCCTAAAGTTACTTTTGTCATATGTCGTATATAAACTCACATTTGAACTAGTATAACATCATAGCATAATATTGGAGGAAGATAAAATTAATTGAGTGATGCAACCATAATTATATATTATCAGTCCTAACCCTACAGTAGCCAAACATATACTGTACCTATTGGGTCATGACTATAACTTTAAAGCTAGAACATGAAAAAACACCATCTGTTGTAAAATAACTTTTGTCTGTTCTTATTTTTTTCATTTGAAACTCAACCAGCAGAACTTCAGCATGAGTTCAATATTCACAGCTTTGACGGCAAATGATAAGTGAGATGAGCATAAATATACAATGTTATATTCATTATAATGCATTGGACTATTGTGGAGATGAAATAAATATAAAAATATCTTGACTAAACCTTAAAATCATACACCTGGTGTATGATTGCTGTTTGCCAACAGACTGATTAATTCATGGTTTCTCCAGTAACACAGGCCAACTTTTGTCAGACAATGATTTATAGATTTTGTTGTAGACAATGAAGGTCTATTTCTTTACTTTTTGTATTGTTTGTAAATGTATAGGCCTACACAGCGCTGTGGTTCTGATTAATATGAATGTATGGTGTATTGTCAGGCCATGCAGGCTGGGCATAATTACACTACATGCATGACACAATATTACAAACATTTATCAACGTTACCCATTTCATATCAGGTGACCATAATTAACATATCTCATACTAATTATTACGTGCCGCCGTCTGTGAGATCCCAGCAACTACGTGACATCACCCTGTGACGTCAGCTCAGAATAGCCAAATGAACGTGGGCATCAGAGAACGTTTCATTTATGCAGAGACGGAACGTTCGGTGCGGCTCCATAGAACGTGTTCACTCACTTCTGCTCACTTCACCTGTTGACTCCACCGTGTGAACCGCTCACTCTCTCCTGGAAGAAACCCACTTTACACAAAGCTAGTCAGCGAACTCAGCCGTCAGTGAACAATAAGGTAAATCCTCTAACAGCTGGTTTATGAGCTCACTGTAAATGTTTGTTTAACACAGTACAAGTTAAACACTTATGAAGTGGATTTTATTACCTCTCTAAACTTTATTAAAACATATTTCCTCTGCTCTGTTAATTGTCAAATTGTTCACCTCAAAGAATTGTTGAAGAAAGTGAAGAAACTCAGATTCAGAAGTATTATCAGCACAATAACTCAAAATATGAGCTTATCATGCAGATTGGCTCATTTCAAAGTTTTATATCATATTTTATATTATTGGATTATTAATACTGATTAATCAACATTTTAGCTGTATTTAAATGTAGCATGCTGAGCAAGTGAACCCAATTATACATTTTATACATTAAGTGTAGTGAAGTGTTTGCTACACATTAAGTGTAGCAAAGTCAAAGGTTTGCTTTGAACTGTAGTACAGTAGAGAAAGTAGCAGAAAAAACCATCATTGTATTTTACAGTGGGAACTTTCCCTCCAGACACATTGTGATTTTATTATTCTGTCAGTAATAGACTGTTATTGTGCTGTGTGTTTACTTTAGCTGATATTTCTAATTCAGCTATTGCTATTATTTTTTTACCATTATTATTAGTAGTATTTAGTAATTATCAGTCTTATCAATGTTTGTCACAGGATCTCAGTTTAAGAGTCATTATTCTGAAAGTGAGACCTAACTGTAGGAAGACATGGATCAGAGTGCAGAATTACCATTTGATCTGGATCTGGATTTGGACGACCTGCTGTCCATCCTCCGGGATGATTATGGTGATCTAGCACCACCTCCAGCTCCATCCCATCCTGTCGTCCCCGCTGGGATGGATGGGTGCACCCCTCTGGGAGCAGCCCCACACACATTTGAGCAGCTAAATTCACCAATGGCTCCTCAGAGACTTAATGTTGGACCGGCTGCTCCCATCGTCCACCAAGAACTAAACCTCAGACAGCCAGGTCCCCTGTACAATCAGGCAGGTTCCTATAGCCAGGGACAGGTGAGGTACTAAGAAGAGGTTAGGGAGAGATATCAGAACAGTTTCATCAATACCTGCATCAGAAAAGATCAGCATCAGTCAGAGCTGAAAGGATTAGTCCATTAGTCCATAAGTCAATCTGCAAATATTTTGATAATTAATTAATTTCATTTTTTAAACAACAATAACCATATATAAATGGTTACAGCTTTTCAAATGTGAATATTAGCTTTGTGAATATTTTGGGGACTTAGACTATTGGTCAGACGGATGCATTAGGACAACAGAAGGACAGAAAATGATTTTAACATAAGTACACTTTGTTATCTCACGTGCTGTTGAATGTAATGAGTTGTACAACAGCTCATCAATAAGCTTAATAACTGCCTATTAGTCATAATTCAGAAGTATTAGCTTAATTCGATCAGTAAACCAGTGAGATTGTCCAGATGTTCTTGTAGTGATGTCGCCTGATAGACAGGTGACACCATTGCAGCTTCTCTAACCAGCTGCTCTATGCGTGTTTGTGTCTCCAGTATAACAATGTTCCTGTGGTGCAAGAGCTGATCCAGAACCTGCCTATTACTGGAGTCCTGTAAGTAGCACACACATGAATGCAAACAAACACACACAAGTGGAGATAGATATTGAGCTTCTGTTTCTATCTTCAAACACAATCTTTCTATGAACTGAAGTATCTCTGTCTCTCTTTATCTGTGTCGAAACGGACACGTTCTGTACAAGCTTCCTGAAAATGGTTTCTCTGCTTTCTTTGTGTTCACAGTGTCGTAAGCTCTGCCGCTTTGGTCTTGATGACTCATGAACTTTGGCAGTGGACACCAACTCATAAACGAACCACATTCACCGTTTTTAATTTTTCTGCAGCTGTTGTTTGATTGAAGTGTCTATTATTTGTCTACCAAAATTCCTGCATGAATATTATAATAATCAGTCTTTTTTAATGAACAACACAGCACAGAAGAGGATGCATTTCACCCATGTCTTGTATTATTCTGCTCACTTTAGAGTTTCTTCCTGAAATGCTTGTGTTTTTGTTTTGTACTCCCACAGAAAGAGAAAGCGTGATGGGACGTACGTCAAGAAGCCGCCAAATGCCTTCATGCTGTTCATGAAGGAGCAGAGGCCAAAGTTTGTGGCTGAAAGAACACCGGCGGGATGGCAGTTGTCCACACCATCCTGGGACAGAAGGTAAGTGTGTTTGCTCTGTGAGACACTCCATGTTACACAACCTTCATGACAGTTTGGTAAAAGATTCTGCAGATGTGCTTATTCTTTATTGATCAGTGTCCAAGAAAAGTATTTCCTCTAACTCTAAATATTCACATCTGGACAGCAACTTTTGATGATTTTCAGTTATTGTCTCATAACTAGAGAATGTCTTAATGTAATGCTAACACAAATGCACTGTGGGAGTTTGTGGGAGCCTGCTCTCATTAATGTTGTCCTCTTTCCACAGTGGAAGTCTCTGTCCAATGAGGAGCAGGAGAAATACTACCAACAGGCACACATAGAGAGACATGTGCATGCTCAGCGCCACCCTGACTGGTCACCCAGCAACAATTACGTATGTACAACTCATGTTAACACCAGAATGCTAGAGCTTATGAAACAAAGTCAGTGAAAGAGTCTTGTTTTTATCAGCTCATGTCAGATGGAAAGTCTAACGTGTTTGTTTTTGTGTAGAGAGTAAAGAGAAAGAGGGACCAAGATGACGCCAAGATGGCTGCAGGTAAGACAATATTTCTGAGGATCACAGCTTGTTTTCATATGAAATGGGATGAAAACTTCATGACAGGATCATATTGGACTATGATAGATCATAGATAGCAAAAAAAAATACATAGAAGAAGAACCCGGTGGTGGACACCGGAGGTGAGGGAAGCCGTCAAGCTGAAGAAGGAGACCTTCAAGGCCTGGTTGGCCCAGGGGTCTCCTGAAGCAGCTGACAGGTACCGGCAGGCCAGAAGGGCTGCAGCGGCGGTGGTCGCGAATGCTAAAACTCGGGCATGGGAGGAGTTCGGGGAGGCCATGGAGAAGGACTTTCGGTTGGCCTCAAGGAGGTTCTGGCAAACCATCCGGAAGGGAGGGAAAGCAGGGCTTACCCCAGGCTGTTCTCAGCAGGGGGGGGGGAAACTGCTAACCCGGACGGAGGACATCGTCGGGCGGTGGAAAGAGCACTTTGAGGAACTCCTAAACCCGACCAACATGTCCTCTGCAGAGGAGGCAGCGCCTGAGGACCTAGGGGGAGGCTCACTCATATCCCTGGCAGAGGTCGCCGAGGTAGTCAAAAAGCTCCTTGGTGGCAAGGCGCCGGGGGTGGATGAGATCCGCCCTGAGATGCTGAAGGCGCTGGACATGGTTGGGCTGTCCTGGCTGACACGCCTCTTCAATGTCGCATGGGGGTCGGGATCAGTGCCCATGGAATGGCAGACCGGGGTGGTGGTTCCCATCTTCAAAAAGGGGGACCGGAGAGTGTGCTCGAATTACCGGGGTATCACACTACTCAGCCTCCCGGGGAAGGCTTATGCCAGGGTGCTGGAAAGGAGGCTCCGACCGCTTGTCGAACCTCAGATTCAAGAGGAGCAGTGCGGATTCCGTCCCGGCCGTGGAACAGTGGACCAGCTCTTTACCCTCGCAAGACTACTGGAGGGGTTCTGGGAGTTTGCCCAACCAGTCAACATGTGCTTTGTGGACTTGGAGAAGGCTTTCGACCGGGTCCCTCGGGGGGTCTTGTGGGGGGTGCTGCGGGAGTATGGGGTGCCGGACCCGTTACAACGGGCGATCCGGTCTCTGTACGGCTGCAGTAGGAGCTGTGTCCGCATTCTCGGCAATAAGTCAGACACGTTCCCGGTGGGTGTTGGCCTCCGCCAGGGCTGCCCTTTGTCACCGGTCCTGTTTGTGATTTTCATGGACAGGATATCTAGGCGCAGCCTGGGGGCGGAGAACGTCAGTCTCGGGGGTCTCGGGATCGCTTCTCTGCTATTTGCAGATGATGTGGTCCTGTTAGCCTCCTCGGATTGTGACCTCCAGCATTCACTGGGGCGGTTTGCAGCCGAGTGTGAAGCGGCGGGGATGAGAGTTAGCACCTCCAAATCTGAGGGCATGGTTCTCTGCCGGAAACCGGTGGATTGCTCCCTCCAGGTGGGGACGGAGTGCCTACCTCAAGCGAAGGAGTTCAAGTATCTCGGGGTCTTGTTCACGAGTGAGGGTAAGATGGAGCGGGAGATCGACAGACGGATCGGTGCGGCTGCAGCAGTAAAGCAGGCGCTGCACCGGACCGTCTTGGTGAAGAGGGAGCTGAGCCGGAAGGCAAAGCTCTCAATTTACCACTCGGTCTACGTTCCTACCCTCACCTATGGTCACGAACTCTGGGTCGTGACCGAAAGGACAAGGTCGCGGCTACAAGCGGCCGAAATGAGTTTCCTCCGTAGGGTGGCCGGGCTCAGCCTTAGAGATAGGGTAAGGAGCTCAGTCATCAGGAGGGAGCTTGGAGTAGAGCCGCTACTCCTTCGCGTCGAAAGGAGTCAGCTGAGGTGGTTCGGGCATCTAATTAGGATGCCTCCTGGACGCCTCCCACTGGAGGTTTTCCAGGCACGTCCAACTGGGAAGAGACCCCGGGGAAGACCCAGAACACGCTGGAGAGATTACATCTCCCAGCTGGCCTGGGAACGCCTCGGGATCCCCCAGAATGAGCTGGAACATGTTGCCGGTGAGAGGGAGGTCTGGGTCGGCCTGCTTGACCTGCTGCCACCGCGACCCGACCCCGGATAAGCGGTGGAAAATGGATGGATGGCATAGAAGAAGAAGCTTTTACCATGTGTTACCAAGTCTGAGAGGATTGATCAGTGCTTTGTTTGTTTGTACTGCAGCATCTACATCTGGAGAGATCACCCAGCAGGCAAAGAAGCTGTGGGTGACCTCTGTGTACACAGGCGTGGTGGAGGCTCCTCCCACACACACGTATGAGACCATCCAGTTGCAGCGTCCTTATGTGGAAACCTT
This sequence comes from Anarrhichthys ocellatus, assembly GCF_004355925.1. Taxonomy (NCBI): domain Eukaryota; kingdom Metazoa; phylum Chordata; class Actinopteri; order Perciformes; family Anarhichadidae; genus Anarrhichthys; species Anarrhichthys ocellatus. The sequence continues at coordinate 114,940 of NW_022280248.1, read as the reverse complement.
TGCCACTGTGGACGTCAGCAGCTTCACTCACCAGCTGGATGACAATGACTCCTTCAGGCCGGAATCTATACCAGTGATCCCATGGATGGAGTTCCCCGCTGCACCAGCGGATTCAGAACACATGGATTTGGCCAAACAACTAGAAGCCCTGGTAGCGGGGCTGATGGAACCTCTTCCCCTCAGGTCAGAGCATCAGCCCATTTCTATGGACATCTTATGAGGATCATACAGATGTGTTCACATGCTGAGAGTCTGCTTAACACAACACTTTATTATTATTAACACTTAATAATAATTACAAAATTGTGTACATTTGTGAAAAAAAATAAAAACATCCTCCTAATTCGACCCTTTTACAATTGATCTATAATCTACATTGTTTTTAAATTGTTAACATGTTAGCCAATATTACACGCACATGTAAGAGTCCATCTGAGACTTTCCTTTTTGATAACTCTTATATTTAGGACTGGTTCAGGTTTATAGTTAGGGCTGGCTCAGGTTTATAGTTAGGGC
>NW_022280248.1:89757-114414 GCF_004355925.1 Anarrhichthys ocellatus | reverse complement strand
GCTCAGGTTTATAGTTAGGGCTGGTTCAGGTTTATAGTTAGGGCTGGTTCAGGTTTATAGTTAGGGCTGTCTCAGGTTTATAGTTAGGGCTGGCTCAGGTTTATAGGTAGGGCTGGCTCAGGTTTGCCTTGGACCAGCCCCTAGATAAGCTGCTATAGGCCTAGACTGCTGGAGGACTTCCTGTGATACACTGAGCTCCTCTCTCCTCCTCTCCCCCACCTTCTGTATACATTCACGTCCCATTAATGGACATTACTAACTTGGCTTCTCCCCTGGAGTTTCTGTGCTTTCAGGTCTTGCAGGTTTCCATGGATCGGGGTTACACCTAGATCGTGATTGCACCTGCTGCCGTGGCCCTGCTTGACACCCACTACTATCATTATTATCATTACTGCTACTATTACTGTTATTATCATTCTATTGCAGTGCTAGTAGTAGTAGCAGACATATCTCTGTTATTATCTCTGCTATTACTGTTATTCTTTGTATTATCATTATATTATATTCACCGCCACTACTATTATTGTTTGTTATTAATCCAATATATATTTTATTAAACCTGTTGTGCTATTACTGTTGTTGCTGAGCCTCTGTGTGTCTCCCTCCCTCTCTCTCTGAAATCCCAAAGAATCCCGAGATATCTTCAATCTAGAATTTATTGTTGCAAAAAAGAGTTTTATGACATGAAACTTTACCGATACAGTGCTCAATAAGTTCCGATACATCGTTTAAAACATTAAACAACAAATAATTATAACAAATATTACTTAATATTGTGTATATAAAGATATATGATGGTTTATTTTTGCTGAGATAATTATGCTGAAATATTAGGGACCAAATGTATATCATGTTTTGATTACATTATTTACTGACATGAATTTATAAATGAGTATCATAACATTGATATTATACTGTATTGTAAGAGCAGATAAGACCCCACTATTGTTGTCTTGCCTATGAACTAAGTTCACTGAGTGATATTTGAAATGTGTGTTGCTTATCTAGCTCCAGTCCTCATTACAGGAGAATCAAGATAGTGCAGATGAAAGGCTTCTTTTCACAAGAGGGGACAAAGATACAGAGACCCAGAGATGACAAATGTGTGCGGGAGGTTTTGTGATCTCTGTGTGGTCCCCATTGATATGCATTGGAAGTCTCAGAGCGAAACACGTCCTCTGTATGTGGAGGAGCGGATCCTCTGACCACTGGACCCCGGACAACATCATGGAGCACAGGGAATATTTGCAGCTTCAGTTCCAATCATACCAGCTTAATGCTCAATTCCTTCTTGTTTCATGCTGCATTATAGCTGAAGACTGGTGATTGTTTGATAGCTCGGAAAATATGTATTCATTCATCACATTCATTCCCTTGTAATAGCTGACCTAAAAAAGCAGTGGTATTTAAAGTGGGGTCATGCATCCCCAGGGGTGCTGGAGAGAATCAGAATCAGAACCGTTTATTGCCAAGTACGTTACACATACAAGGAATTTGACTTGGTGACTGGTGCATAACAATAAACAATGAACACAGTGCAATAATCAAGACATAATTTAATAATAGAAAAATATTACAATTTACAATAAAATGTGGTAACAAGCAAACAGAAAACAGTACTTTAAAACAAGTATATAATAAAAGTGGCAAGTGTATTTAAATATAGAAAAATCGAAAGGATGTCCTGGGGATGTCAGAGTTGTTTATGAACCCAAGAGAGATAAGTTAATGTTAATACATCAATTAATTTACATCATAGCTTTCACCCTTTAAAGCCAGTCATCAACTTGATCTCTGAAAAAGATGAATTAGAAGAAAACTGTAGGTCTGTGTGTTTGAATGGAGGTCTGTGAAGAGACAGACTATTGGGATCAAACCATGATGGCTGTATGGGAGGCGTGTCTCCGGTTGGCCATCAGGGGTCTATCACGTACCAGTCATTTACCATAGTAGCGCACGCTGCCTTCACATGCTGGGGGAATATTGGAAGCACACACTGACCACACCACGGTGGAAGCCTAAATATGACATGACGTTATTTCAGTAAAAGCTCCTGTTTACCGGACCGGTACAGAATAGATAGAGTCTATCTTAGTGATGTGAGAGTGAAGACACTGATGAGCCCGGCTCCCTCTGCACTGTGTTCACTCGCTGCTGTTTAAAACACACTTTAGATTGCTCTACAAATAATATCTCCTTTCTGTTTGTAAGCAGAGGGGAGTCATTATTTTCGGTTTAATGTAAGAAAAAGATTTTGTTTGGTACAAAAATATGTTTTCCTCCAAACGTGTGCAAAGTTTTGCTAGAGATGTGTTTTTGATGACGGTTTTAACACGGCCGTATTTTAGGTGTTTCCTTTCCCCCTTTCTGTACATTATCATTTATATGTCGTTATATTCAAGAAAATAGCGGTGTTCATTCCAGACTGGCAGCCACAAATTAGACTTCTTTTTCTCAGTAAATGAAATGCCTACTTTACTTTATAGCTTGTGTTTAGGAAATACAAGGAGCACTTGAAGGCAGCAGGATATACCTCTCTTTGCCAAACCTCCCGGAGAGCTGGGCGCTGAGCGCAGCACCAAACCATTCCCACCACCACTCATAGGCTACATGTGGGGGAAGAAACCTGCCGAGGAAAGAAACAAAACCAAGCATTACTTTTCACTGCATGGACTAAGTGCGCACTTTTTCTCTCTCTCACTGAGACGTTAGGTGTGTAAACTAGTGAAAGTTGGATGCCCAAGAGGACATTTGCAATGGAATTTGTGATATCGTAGCCACGAGCATTAACGTTATCTGTCTCGGCGGATTCGTCTTCGTAACGTGTTCTAGCACCGGTTGCAAACAAATGGGATACTCTCAATGAAACCAGCGAAAACGAGTTTGCTTCGCTGGAACGAGGAGTGAACGAGCGTCTGGAGCAAGTGGCTGAAGAGTTGTCCACGGGGCAAGGTGAGTGGAGTCTGGTGTAGCATTAGTCCGCCTCCATCAAACACAACATATTCTTGGTATTTTGCTCACTGAAAATCACAAGTGCGTGTGTTTTTTTCACTAGTTTCCCTCGTTATGACGAAGCCTCATTCGTGTGAACAGCGATATCAATGGAGTCGTAACGTTACTTGGAACAACTTTTCACGACAAACGTGTGCATGTTTTAACCCATGCCGATTTTACTTTCTATCATGTTAAGGCTTGTTAACCCATGCGCGTTAGCTAAAGTTAGCCTTCCAAAGAGTTCGCGAACTTCTCCAGTACACATCCTCGAGGCGTCGTCGCCTTGAGGTGTGTGACCGCCATTTAACGGTATTTAAAAAGGCGACGGGAAAAGTTGCCATCACTGGCATGGATTTAATTCACAGGCACAGCAGGTCACAGAGCAGCCGACGGTTACCAACCAACCTCAGGAATGTTCTAAACGCTAAGTAGTTTGACGTTACTTCACATTGACGTTACATCCCGTCCAAAACATTAGAATTTTACAAAAGAGTAGTCGCTACATCACCCACCGTGATTTACCATGAAGGTGAATGAGGATTGTGTGATTAACTGGTCAGTCCGACATTAAAAAAATGTTATTTTTCAAATCAAAGTATGTTATTATTTCTGTGTCATGTGTTTGCCGAATTGACCAGAGATGCCTGCTAAATCTTATAACATATCTTGCATTATTTATTTAGTTGAGTAATTCTGTTTATCCATACATTAAAAACAAAATTTGGTCATCTTTTTCATAGATCTTTTTTTGTTCATGGAATATGTGCATGTTTCAACACACTGTGCCTCTATAAAATCAGTTTGATGATCAAAGTTGTGCGTGAAATAACTTCCATTGGGCAGGACTGGTATGAGCTGAAAGCTTATTGCAATAAAGGAGGATTGTTCTTTCAGGAAAGTGTAAGCTACTTAATAATCTTCCCATCACAAATGCCCTCTTCTTATGAATTGAGTGGCATAAACCTTAACTGAAGGCTGTGGTGATGATGGAACTCTTTGAGATCAGAGGGTCAGATGCTATTTTGAAGTATTTGACTGTGTTCACGCTTGGTTACAAGTGTCATAGTTGGCGCTCCATCACAGGGGCTGCAGTGAGAGTGTGTGACCTTTTGTGTTTTTCTGTTCCATGGGTGATGGTCTCCTCTCACAGTTTGGTGCCTTCTTAAACCGGCCATCTGTTCCTATTGCCTCATAACAGAATCGGTGGCTTAGTATAAGCCGGGAAATGAGATGGAATATCCCCTCCTGATGATGATTGCGCATCTATTTTAGAGTGTTGGTAGCATTAGGAATACTAGGGTGTGCCCAGACATTGTGCCTGTTAGGTCTTGATTGTCTTCACTTCTAAATGGATGCTCACATTGAGGTTTCTCACATTTTCTTTTTGTTTACTTTACGTTAATACCTACAAATAATTGTATAAACAAGATCAACAGTTTTCTGGTATTACGTTATTTTAAAAGCAGTAGAGAGCAAGTTTAGCTGCTTTAACACATTTTAAGCATTGTAACATAGTTTATTTTGTGTTGGACCCAAACCAAACTATCCTCAGTTTTTGAGCTTTAAAATAACAATAGGCTGCAGCTAGTGTAAAAATAGTCCAGTGTGACAAGTATAAGGAAAGCTCTCCATGGCTTCCTCAGTTTAAGTTGTGCTTCATGTCAGATTATAAGTGTATGCAATTAGAGGGCACGTTTAAGTGGAGTCTCTCAGATAAGTGGGGCACATGTTTTCATAGCCCCCCCGCAGAACCAGTAGCCAGCACGTTCTTGTACTTGTACCTGGATAGAGTCAGGCACCAGGACCCGGCTGTCTGGTAAAATGACCTTTGGCCTGGTGTGTAAATGCCGTCATGGCGAGTACATTTGACCTTTTTTAAAGGCTTGACCTGCGCTCAACTGAGATGGAAATAAATTGAATTTTAAAGGGTGCCAGATCAATGAAGGGGACTATTTGATGTTTCAATTATTTCGGTTTGAAAAACAAAAGAAACTAAAACCGAAGACTTTCAGGGCCAGTTGATGAAAAAAGGTCAGCCGAACTTAAAGGGAAAATTGACCACCTTTTCATATGGATGTCCAGCTGCAAAATCTGTTGTTGTTCCTGCACACAGCGCTCATTTAACGTGACAGTGACGTAGTAGGCGAAGAAGAACTACAGGCTGTTTCAGCTTGGATGTCTCTTGGTAGCAAGACACTAGGAGAAGATGCACTCTACGGTGTTTTGGCAGAATCAAATACTCAGACGTATTTATTGGAGCCACAAGTTACGGCCGAAGAAAAGGGGGAGAGGCCAAGAGGATATGGCTGGGGTACCTGCTGGCGTCGCAAGCTCCACGCAACGCATCCTGGTACATGTATGCACTGTGTGCACGGGTCAGCTAGCAGGAGAACTCAGCTTTCAGGGTCAATATAGCACAGACAGGAATTTATTGCTTCAATTACCATCAACACTAAAATGTGGCAGATTTTCCCCTTTTATTTCTCAACATTGAACTAAATTCGACCAATGAGCATCAACCTCCTTTACCGACATCAGCATCGGGCCTAACAGACAGCAGAGGTGGTAACGGGCCTCTCCAATAGACAACACCCCCTCACAAATATTCTGCCACAGTCAAGGTGCCAAAGGTCAAAAGGTGAAAGGGGGTTGGGTGTCAACTGCTCTTGTTTTCTGTGGCGGGCAGCTGGAGGGACTGCAGGAAGCACACGGTGTGAAACCGCCCCCCCTCAAACCAAACACATCATCCTCCATACAAACTGGAGTCAACCGTTGTCACCAGCTGAAGTGAGGGCGAGCGTCTGGAGGATGAGGGAACACTCCCGAGGTTTGTCTCACTCAGCAGCCGCTGTGTCATTGGTGCCGTTGTTCTGGTAATGAAGAGGTGGCGAGACACCAAGGACAGACCTCGGGCTTGATGAAATGTGACTGGCTGGGGACAGAGTCGATTAAGTATGTGTGAACATCGCAGCCCGGACGAAGCTGTCATTGCAAGGTGCCAAGTCGGATGTTCCGAGCTCTGGAAGGCAGGGGGGAAACGCCGGCCATCGTGTAGAGAGAGATGTGATAGTGTTTAAATCCGTCAATTTTTGCAACTTTGCAAAATCTGAGAAGAAAGTCTACTGTACACAGCAATGTGTGTGGAGGTGTGAAAGTAGGGAGCGTCTCTCAAACCGTTTTGTCATCCTTCACTCAACTATTGAGGTTCATAGACGTGGTGCAGCCCCGTGATGCTTTGGAGGAGACTGTTCTTATCCCAGCATGTGTGAAGGCCTTTACACACCATGTTGTTGTTGTTTTTTTCATGTGATTAATCTACACGTCAATATATTTTTCCTAGCTGTTGTTTTTGTCATGAATACTTTCATATTGTGCAGTGAAAAACCGTTTTGTTTTTGTTTTTTTTCGGTTCAAGGTAGATTTTTTTGGAGCTTTCGCACGACAAATAGAAACATCGACTAATCACGTTGTGCAGAACGAGTGGAGTTGGACCTTCTGTTTATGAATTGCCAACACAGAGGCTCCTGTAGTCCTAACCAAGACGGCAAACTTTATTACTCCTGTCAACTTTGACAAAGCCAACGACACCAGATCCACTCCCTCCATTCTAACCTTTCACAATAATACCTTGCACAATTTTACACTTCACTTGTTTTACAGTCCTGTTATCTGTTTTGTTGTGCACTTTATTTTATATTTTATTGTAAATTTTAACATGTTTCTATTTCTTGCACTGTGTTGATTGTTGTTGATAGTTTAATGTTATTGTTTATTGTTAATTGTTACGCACCACCCGCCATGACAAATTCCTTGTAGGTGCAAACTTCCTTGGCAATAAACGGTTCTGATTCTGAATAAAAACCCTAGACATAATATTCACAGGTGATTATTTCTCATTTATGCATTGTACATACAATAAAACGTTTCTGAAGACACTGTAAAAACTAGTTCCACCCACTTATCCGGCGTATCACAGCCTCTGCACCTTGTATCTTAGAATCTCAATTCATTCCATTTCCTGAAAGGATCATTTTGGACCAGAAACAAGCAGGTGAAGTCAGCTGACAGGAAATCTATACAGTGAACATTCTCTGCCATCCAGTTGTGATCTCGCCCTTTGGAGAGCGCGATCACCTCAAAGGGGGTCAAAGTACGAGTTATTTGGACTGGACATGCGAGCGCTGTGCTGGCCCGGCGGGGGGGGTCGGGGCTCCTCCTCTCCCATGGCCAGATTAAATACTCAATTTAATTATGTCACTGAGCATTAAGTCAGTAACCTTATCAGAGCGGTCTGGCTGTTTAATAGGACTTTGTGAGCCAACAGATGCACCAAGATTAGAGACAATATGCTGGGGGTGCAAAGGGATATAAGACGAGCACATAATCTGATACGAGGTGCCCCCCCCTCAAGATAGCAGACTTTAAATATAGCCTCATCTGAGGACAGTACAGTATGCATCTCAAAGTGTCGCTTATTGTCAATGATTTGAAGATGTTTTAACGCATCCTTGAATTCATTTCCCGCTCAGCGGTATTCTGTACATGTGTTCTGTGTTGTAGTAGAGTTCCGTGACACAGTGATTATGCACAAACATCCAGATAAAAGTAAAAAGACAGCCCAGAGGGGGTGATTTGTGTTTTTGAATATTGATGTAGAGTTTCAGGCTGATTTTAAAAAGAAATCCCCCAGAAGTCCCAGCAGCACAGTGAATATATGATGTTTCCCGTCTGTACGTGGTACTGGGTAGGCTGGTATGAGGAGGTGCCTGGTACCTCGTATTGTTTTGAAGCTCTAAGCCCCAAGCCGGACAGGATGAAGCTCCGGTCCTTCTGTGTTCATTATCTGAATCAGCAACGCCTTCATATTTTGTGCTGAGGATTTTCTTTGATAACGAGAAGAGTGATACCGCTCCTCAGGATTCTCTGAGGGTTTAATTAGACCGGGTAGCCTGTTTAGTATTCACATATGTAAATGGAGACCCAGATAAACGCAGTGCTGTGGATTGTAAAATAGATTTTGAGTGTTGAAATCCCTTTGACGCAGCAAGTGAAGTGCTCTGTGCGAGTGTGAATTATTAACTGTTCAGTGTACGCTGCATGCCTCCATCGTGTGTGTGTGTGTGTGTGTGTGTGTGTGTGTGTGTGTGTGTGTGTGTGTGTGTGTGTGTGTGCGCGTGCGCTACAATTGTTTCGTCATGTTTGTCTAAGGTCAGTGTTGAAGCAGGAGTACACGTGCTGTGATGGTTTACTTCCTGAGAAGAACTCATTTACTCGCTAATATCATTGACACACATTACGCTTCAAGGTGTTTTTATGTCGAACATTTAACGGAAAAACTCAAGTGTGTAAGAGTATACAAGACGCTGTTTAGCCAAAGTCCTTGTGTTGCTGTTTGCGTTAAGACAACTTTAATTACTTGAGAAGTTCATTACATTTTGAGGAATGTAGCAAAGTAGTGCAGTACTGTAACTCAGATATTGAAATTAGCACTTATATGGAAATATTTAGTGTGGAAAGCATCCAGTCCTATATGTGATGCAGAGGAAAATGAGACCATAGAAGAGGAAACAGGGATGTAGTATTTTCAAAAGGTCCTGGTGTGTTGAACGAGGACACTGAGAGGAAGGACTTATTTTGAGTGTCCAGAAAGTAAAAGTCTGCTTTATTTTCTGCATAGGGATGTAGTCCAAAAATGGATATGGAAGTGGCTCTCTTTGCGTACATACCGTGGTTCCACTTCTCTTTTCAATTCAACCTTTATCATCCGATCATGCCAGGACGCATTAAGTCTGTATGCTGAGAGTTCACATCTCGCTCGCATTGGGATCTGATCAGCCAGACCACATACCGAGGTGGCTCACACAGATCTCAGCGAGGTGTGGACAGCATGTGGACACAATCCGGACAATTTATTAAAAGTAAGTTTACACCCCCCCCCCCTCCTCCCGAGAAGAACAGCATAATGAACATTTTCAGATTTTACTGCTTCAAATTAAAAGCTTTTAAATGACAAGATAACGGGAGGCTTTTACTTTGAAGACTTCATAGTAAATAAATGTGTTTATTACCAAATTAGCAGAACATTGTTAGCTGTGATTCTTCAATAAAATGCGTCTACAAATACTGAAGGGAGCGACAGTAAGCAGCAAAAATAATGCGTGATTTTATTGTGAAGAATTCATAGAAATTACACCGTTTTACAGCTGCTCCTTTGACCACGAAATATCACTAGCTGATCAGGCAGGTGGCATTGAAGTGCCACGTGTTGACACACAACCGAGTTCTGATCTGGGGAATCTGATCAAAAGTCACATCTATGGTCTTAGTTGATCCGCGGCTGCACAGATTTATAAAGTATGATTTGGGCTTTTGGTGAGTGACAGTTGGAGCGCTTCTAAAGCTAATCGATGTTAGAAAATATCTGGTTCTTTGATTATAAGTCTACAGAAGTACAAGGAGTGCAAATGTAAGGAGAGAATTTAGCTGTTAATCACATGGAGCGTAGAACGCAGTAAAGTACCCTGCGTAGAACGCAGTAGAGTACCCTGCGTAGAATACCCTGCGTAGAACGCAGTAGAGTACCCTGCGTAGAATACCCTGCGTAGAACACAGATAAACTGTATGCTGTATGTCCTCACATCTTTCTCACTCTTACCCTCTACAACCTCCATACAAGACTCAAGCTATTTCACCCCGCCCTTCCTTTCCACAATTCAACGCTCCGAGCTCAACACTTGACACTTTCCGCAGCGCTCGTTTTCTCAGCGTTCCCCTGTGCTTGCATGCATTCATGCATACCCGTGCTCCAGTATCATTTCCCATCCGTCTGCGGGGCTGAAGTAGTAGGAGGCCCTCGGAGAAAGGGGCCCGGCTGGTGAGATAGGATGACACGTATGAGAAGGGCTTTGTCACTGCGCTCGCCATGAGAAGATGAGACATCCACCTGGGGTAGGTGAGGGTGGAGGGAGCACTGAACACACACTGCTGTTCTTCTGTACTTATGAGGTCCTTCAGTGGAAGACACCAGCTCCTCTACCCTTAACCTAAGCTGTAGTCCCCTGTATTGTCTTCAGGCAGAGCCTAATCTCAGTCTGATCCGAATGGACCCTAATTTTAAACCCAGATAATGCAGACACAAGATTAGATGAGTAGATTCTGCACTTGGCAAGACGGTCACAGTTGCCACTCAACAGGTATTTAGGTGCACTGTTGCTGTCATTTTCTTGCAGTCTTGTTATTGATAAATACTGTAATTTACATATTAAGGCTGCAGCTAATGATTAGCTACAGCTATGGTGATTAATCAGTGTTTCCAAATGTTTTGCTTTGATCACAAATCAAATATATTCAGTTTTGCTGTCACAGAGGAGTAAAGAAACCACAACATATTCACTTTTCGGAAGCTGGACTCAAAATCACTCAAACCAATTATTGATTATTGAAATAGTTGGCGATCGCGTTAATAGTCCATACTAAGTAGTCGATTAAAAAGATTGTTGTCAAACAAAAGTAATTTAACATCATGCACTAGTAATAACTAAAATACAGTGGCGGGCCGTGCGTTTTATACCCAGGCCTTCAGTGCTACTACAGTTGAATCACCTCCTATAACTCCATTATGACGCCACAGCTACTGTTATTATTTGTTTCTAGGGGTGTAACAATACACATTCGTATTAAACCATTTGGTACGAGGCTTACGAATCGAACAATATGTTTGAATAATACTAGTGCATTTGGAAAATGCAGAAGCATAAATTGTGGGAAATATGTTTTCGGTGGACTACGCTCACGTAGGAGACAACTGGCTGTGTGACCTCTGAACCCGGAACAAAAAACAGCTGAGGCACTGCACGTGTGTTCTGGGACGCTAGGCTAAACTAGCTTAACGGGAAAACAACAGCAGCAAACAAGCTAAGAACTCTCCCCGCAGAGTTTAGCTGTTCCCTACTGATTCAAACAGGGCTAAAGCAATCGCCACACAATCCCCATTTCTCCAGACCACAAGTCTTGCTTTGTAAAAGAAAACAGTCCGAACAGATTCAATTGTCCGCACAATAACTCCGCGCATGACGGTATGCTTCGTAATTAATGGACAATGCATATAGTCCAAATCAATATAATTAACACAATGACAAGAACAAACTCACAAGAACCAGTCACATATATTCATATGACAACAAAGCAACAAATCAATCCAGCAGACCTGCAGTGGGGCTCAAGGGCCATTCAGATATTAGATGTAATAAAACAAACGGTTGATTTTCCAAATGCTGTTCACTTAAAGACAAACTCCATCCTCCTTTCTTTGTTGACAAAGAGTTTAATCCCACGGTTAAATCCCAACTCACAAATCCATTTCTTTCAGCCATTGAGTGTTAAAAAAACAAAGCTAGGTTTAAAAAAAAAAAAAAAAATCTATACCGCAAAAAATGTCATAATTCTTCCATATCTTTCAATTTGAACTCTTACTACTCCGACTAAGTTTCGTTTCACAATAGTCACATGCTCGCCCACTGACCAATCACAGCGCACGCTGCACCTCACTGAAGTGCTGCACCTGAAAACTGAGCTGCACATAATGCTGACGTACTTGTAGGCCAGCTAGAAGGCTCTGGCACGTCAAAGAATACGCCCAACATGTCAAACTAAAGATCTGATTGGTTGAAGACAATGACGATCAACGATGGATAAAAGCTCTACTTAAAACAAGCTACACTGGAAGCAGAGCAACAGAGGAAGACAGTAGCTGTGCAATGAGAAAATAAGATAATGGGAAAAATATTTTTATAAAAAATTATTAAATTATAAGATAGCTTTAACTTTGTGAATCTGTTTAGGCCAGCAGAGAAGGCCTTGTTGGCCCTGAAGGCCCACCACTGGAAAAATAAGAGGGTCTAAATAGTTTTTCAGTCCTACTCATCAGAGCCCTGCTTTTAGTTTTACTACACTGTGGTGGAAGCTCTGCTTGATGTCCAAAGGGTCTCATTCAAACTGTTCAAAACCATAGCAGGTCACTTTACTTAGTACTTAAAAATAAAAGCACTCCTCAGTAATACTGAACTAATATCATCACATATTTTTCACACATCTACAGCTGAATAATGTCAACAGTATACCTTGACATTTGTTCTATAAACTATGTTAAACTAGGCAACATGAATGACATTATTTAGTTGCTTTTAACAAAAACGTTCACAACATATGCAGGTGTGTTATATAGGAATATGGCTTTTGTTTCAGAAAAAAGCTCAACAGTTCTGCCAGCAACCCCTGAAAGTAGCTGGAACTTTCATTAAGTACCACCTCCTGAGCAGTAGGGCGGGGTGTCCGTACTCAATAGCGATGCGGTCCCACCACCCTGGGTCGGGTAAGCGCTGTATGAGCGCTGTGCAGTGCGGCGTCAATTAGCTAGCCAGTAGGACACACACACACACACACTGCTTTCATTCACACAGTGGCTATCGGATGAAGTACTCTATTGGTATTATCTCTTTTAGGTACCGGTTGCTACTGGCATCGTAATTTTTTGAAACGATACCCTCCTAAAGTGGACGAAGAGCAATGGAAATGAAAGCAGAAGACTAAACAATGGCTACGTGTTAAGTTCCGACAGTGGAAAGGACTGTGTGACCTCATCGTACTGCCCCACACTGGAAAATGTGTTCATGGGAAAAGCTGGCAATATAGCCCCACCCCACGAAAACATCCTCACTTCCAAGGTCTAAAACTCCAACCAGTTCTCACTACTTTAGAAGTGCATGAACACAGCACACACATGAATTCGCACACACATTTTTTCATTCACTTTTCATTTTTTCATTCATGGACTAAGGAGCTAAGGCTCCTTAAAATGTCTGCACATGCACGTTCCTGCACATGCTCCAGAGATGTAGCAAAATGCTAGAATGCTGTGTATGCTCTATGCTATGCTTGGTCTCTGCAGCCATGGAAGGGGTGGTCTGCAGGTCTTGGACCCCCTTCCACTTCTCTCCACAGGGGGGGAGACGAGAGAAAGTGGCCCAACCACCTTTTGTCTCTTTTGTTGAAGAGGAGGCTGAAAAGACCAGCCAACCAGAGAGGGTTTGTGAGGAAAAAGTGGAGGTTAGAGAGGTGAAGGCATATCTCGAGGAGAGAGGGGGAGGAGAGTGAGAGGAGGATGAGAGGGTCTCCTCCCCTGTCTGTCAGTTAGAGAACAGCTGGTGTTTACTGCAGACTCCTTCTCTGTCTCCTCAGAGGAAGGACAGGTGAGTGGGTGTGGCTGAAGAGGGAGTGTTCACCATCTGGGAGATAACCTCCAGCGTTTAGGTGGCCGTTCATCCGGGATTATGATTTGAAACAAATGGACTAAGAAGCGCGCTTGAAATACAATATCATTTACATGATGTCAGGCAAGCTAGCTTTGGCTTTTGACTCCAGAGGCAACAATACAAGAGGCATCTGCTGTGGTGACTAGCCACGTTTTTTTTATCTCACTTTGTGTGAGTGTGTGTGGCTTTTGGTGGCACGCAGACGAGCGTGAAAAGCTGCGTTTTGAAATACCGACAGCTGACGGTTGCCAAGTGGCAACCATGAAAGCTCCTGGAGAACAGTGAGCGCTTAGTTTCCCTAGAAACGCCCTTTTTCTCAAGACGGCTCCCCCTAAATCGACTCACCCCTCCCCTAACTCCCTTTAAACGCCCTTGGGGGAGGGACCCTCTGTCCTGGGAAAAGGGGGGTTGCTATGGAAAAGCCAAAGACAAATGTTGGACAGGCGTGCTAAAAGTTCAAGACCTTGGCGGGCTGCTGGTGGACTCCACTGGTACAGAACAATGTCCCAGGGATGTCTGAAACAAGTATACCTAGCTTCAGGTATGCAAGGTGGATATCAAGAGAAGCCATGCCCTTTGAAATAAGACAGCAGGCTTTAAAATGGGCTCATAAGCAATCGCCATCAATTCTTCCCAGCCCGTAGTGCATGGGTCTTCAACTAAAATTCTAAAAGGTCCAGATTGAGAAAATCTCGGGCAAAGGTCCGAAACATTACAATAATATCTAACTCGCGCTATTTAGTGCCATATATAAATATATTCAAGAAGCCTAGTAGTAGTAACGTCGTCTCTGTGTAGTCAACAACTGTCAATTCAAATAAAGAAAGTACACATCAATTATATTTTAACAATTATTATTCTCAGTTTTCAAATTTAACTGCGTGCAACACTCGCTGCTAAGCTGAGCACAGTGTCGTAGTGTACAGGCTGCACTGTTGCTCCCACTGGGTTGGACTTACGAGGCTTTGATTTAGACATTCCATAAGCCGATCTGAAATTTTGGTTCCGTTCCTCGTTTACTGTACTGTAATCCTGGCAAATAAAACCAGAACCACGCTGTGCGACTAATTCCCAGTCCAGAGTATGTGCTGTGTGTCTGCACACACGGTGCTAGGGGCCCAGCTCGGTGTGAAAGTTGTAATGTAATAGCTTACAACAGACTAGACTTCTGTGTGTATCCCAATGAGCCTTAATGCAGCTTTCATAAATAACTCTCCCTTCATGTTATTAATGGAGAGCTTAAGGTTTTATTTTTTCTTGCTTCCTAGGAATAATCTTTTCCACCCGTTCCCCGCCAGTATCTTTAATCTGGCTGCAAATGAACCAGGCCTCTGTTTCCAGGGTTATGGAGCACTCTGGAGGGAGGGGTGGTGTGTGTGTTTGCGTGTTGTTCGCCCCACCTCCAACGTTAATGTAATTCAAGCAGCCGTTCAGCACAGTAGAAAACGCTTACAGTGATCACGGTTACAGTGACCAACCACTTATATGGATCAAAAAGCTCGGGACAGAATCATTCCTATAGGAATGCTGTTAACATTCTTCAAGTAATCAAGTAGTCCGCTCACAGTGTTCATTTTGGGTCTTTTAATAGATGACAACATATGGAAATCATACGGTAGGCCAACGTTAATTTATTATTTTCTTTCTTTACTTCCATGGTACTTTGCCTTGTTGGAACCTGTCTTCTTTCTGCCTGGCTACCTGAAGCTGGTGCTGTGTGCACATGGAAATCATAACAAGTCTTTTTCCTCTTAATGAAAATTGAATGTTCACGGGGCAAAGCACCTTTTGGTCGGAGCCGCCCTCGTCAAGTGGATTGATAATGCCTGGTCACGTAAAGCCACCAGAGGGAAACTGCTGATTCTCTGCCGGCTCTGTGGCTGCAGAGCGGGCAGCACACGCAGACAAACGGCCTCCCTGCGTGCCGCTCACCTGGTGGGTGTGGAGCCCTGGCAAAGAGATGCATGCACCACCCGTCCTGCAGTGACACAGAGCCGGACCAAAACCATTCGCTATTACAAGCCAGTAAATAGCCAAGCTGTCCGTTTCATTACTGTAATAAATGTAATGTAATAAATATACTAATGTCAATTAGATGGTAATTTAGTGGTAATGGTTAAAAGAGAAGTGTAGTTGGAAGGCTCAAAGAACAATTGTCTCTGTTCTGAGGCTGCAACAGTGTGTTTGTACTGAAGCGGTGCAGTCTGTGGGTCATGGCCCGGTGCAGAATACAAGGTATGCAGATGATGCACGTAATGCAGATCCAAAGTCCACAAGAGTGAATTCCCCCTGGAAACTTTTAGCTGTACTCGGTTAGCAACATGACCCAAGGTTAGCACAACAAGCTGATTGGCATACGGGTCAACTGCTGTTTGCTGCTGCTTTGTTCCAGTTTCCCCACATTCATCCAATGTCAGAATGAATGTTTGTAAGACCAAACATTGTGAGTGTGCATGTATAGAGCTCAAACCTAGAAAGTCTGAATCTCTTTCTGTCTTAGTCTAATATACCATTGGTTCATACTTAAAGCACTGGTGTAGACGGATACTGTTTGACATGTAAGTGGGATATTCAGGTTCATTATCATGGTGTCAATCTAACCATGCGTACCAGCCAGCCACCATAGCAACTTTTTACATTGTAATGAATCCATTAAGTCAAAAAAACTAAATTACATTCCTGACAAGATTATTTTGTGAACAAAGACATTCTGTAAATGATGTGTCAGAGAAGTAATGATGAACCATCAGTCCACTGTAAACTACAGAATTACAGGCAGCACGGAAGACTTACTCAACATAATTGGAGCCTTGGAAGATCACTATTTCATGTGCTACCTGATATAGTTTTGGTTAGACTGGAACACTCCAGCTGATGGAAATGCATTTAATCATAAATGTATTCCTTTATTTGTATGTATTTGCTTTTGCTTTTATCAGCATTATTTATTAACTTTTCTCTTTTCTGTCCTGTAGACAGATAATCAGCAGACTATCTCAGGCCGTCAGCCATTAACATTCCTTCCATTGAGATGTCAACACAGCCCAAGTCCTAGGACCTGCAGATACAACCGAACCGGTCACAACATATTGATATAGTTTAAATACATAGTGTTGCATAAAATGCTTTTGTTTATGTTTTCATTATTGTATAATCACCTGAAGCTAAGGTTTTCGTTAGCTTAGAGTGAACCCTTCATATCTGCAGAGGGAGCTGGTCCTCTTCACGTAGTCCTCCATGTTGCACCGCCATGTTTCTACAGGAGCCCAGAACGGACAAACCACACACTGGTTCTGGAGAGAGACGTTCACGTTTTTGTGGTGACTGTGGTACCACAAGCCAAACCGTGTGAATTTTGTTGCTTTGAAATTAGGCGAGGCGAAGGTCCTGAAAGATACCACTGTACACATTAGCTGAAGAAAAAAAGTTCTAACATTCTGCCAAAATAGTTATAATGTGATTTGATATTATTTCTCCACATTTCCATTGGGTGTTTTTGACATTTGGAAACGGTGTAGTGTTTTAAAACGGCTAACTCCCAACAGTGGAAATCAAACGCATGGCACTGCTGAAACTAAATATAAAATATCATAATTGTCTGAAATAAAATGAAGAAAAAACCCAGTTTTGCATCCTTAAAATCTACTTGGCCTCCTCTCACTTAGGTTTTCTTTGAGTACTAAAAGAGCAGGGCAGTAAAGTGTTGGTGGTTTACCTCGCGCGTTACTCAGCAGGAACGATGATCAGCGAAGGGAGCCGTAAAATTTTACAGCTCTAACTACCCCTGCTGTTTAACACTGTTGCTGCGTTTTACAGAAACACATTAGACATTATTTCCACTGGAGCAGCTCAACACTGATTGTTAAATATCACATGCCTAGACTTTCACCGTTGTGAGCTTATGTTACCGTCACCTGCACACTGCCTATTGTTATCTTAGTTTTGTACAGGGCTGTTCTAGCTCGGAGGCTAAACATGGAGAGGATATGGCATCTTCTGTAGTTTGTTCGATTTTTCATTTCATATGATAGCTTGGAATAAGGATTGGAATTATGATGAATGTGTGTGTTGCACTGAATACACTTCTTATCGTGGAAAACATTGCAATCTGTAATATTCTGCAAATCCTTAAAGGCCTGCACACCCACACAGGTTTTTAGAGTTATTTGGGCAGATTAGACCTCCGCTCAGGTTGAAGGTAGGCTGAGTCATGGTGGAAAATTACATGGCAATCAAACAGTTTGTACACGCTTACACAGTCCTGGAGAAGAGGTCTAATACCAAAAGAGATATATGTAGACTGTTCTGCCCCTCTCACAACAGTCCAAATGCGTATTTGGTGTGATGTAATTGATTCTGGTTGAAAACATAAACCAGTTTGTACCCAAAATTATAATTTTTTTTCTCAAAGGAATTTAGTGTTTCCATATTCATCTCATATTCATGTGTTCCTAGAAAAGTGACACATTGTATGCAACACACCGCATAAGGACTCTGACGTGTATATGTCCCAATGGGGTCCAGCCGGAGTGGATTCCAGGAGCAGGAACACAGTTTCAGGACCTCCACACACGCAACAACATAATCCCATCAAAAACACACACACTTCTACCATCCAGTCACACAGGATGATGGCTTTGGTGCCACAGATTCCCCTGCGTTAGGGCTTTACCCAAAATATATTAAAGCCACTGTGAGGATCTTTAATTGAGTGTTTATTCTGGCGCCGCCTGTGGGCGAAACCTGCAGTGTTTGTTTGTTTGTTTGATGTGTGATGTAATGAGACAGTGGGAAACCACTGGGACCGGTGGTGGTGAAACCACGTTGAAAGCTCTCCGTCTTCATCATGCTGAACTCATGTTGGGTCCGTTGCTTCAAAGTTATTTTATGAATGAATCAGACTGTTCAGCCATGTAGTCATACCAGTCAGCATATTAAATGTAAAGATGATTAAACCTCTAAATCTTCAGGAACTCCTGCTGTTGACCTGTATGTCAGTCTGAGATTTTAAATATAAGTATTCCCTCCAAATCCCAAAACCCTGTTGGCTGCTTGGTCTTTACCAGACAGATGACGTCCTCCCCGATTACACATGTTCAGTCTGCTGCCTATTGATCATGGCCAACATACTGATTACTATAGTGACCCCATGTCCTGTGTAGTAGAAGACAATCAGAAGGCGGTGGCCTCATTTAGATCCCGTGCTCATTAGTGTTACTGCAGGACTCTAATCTCTGCTGTATTTGATTCGCTAATGTTTGCTTTTCCAATCTTTTAATGGAATTTATGCAGTTTTATTGAGATGCGTTACTTTAATCAAAGCTATTTTCCTAGCTGCGGTGACAGGGTTAGCAGATCATGAAGCGTGCGGTTCTCTCGTGGATTTTACTTGACGGGAGAAGCAGACTACAGGTGTGGACGGTTAAACAAACCAGTAATCCTCTAAGAAGGTGCACCAGGATCTTACCACAAACCTCTGCATCTTTTTGCATGACGTGGACAATTGTGGAATGCACTTTCAAATTATGTATTGTATTGAAATCAGCAATTGTGTAGACATATATTGAACCCTGAATGTGTGCGTCATCTCTTTGACAAACAACCAGTGTAGTGGTGCAACGGATCAGAACGCTCACGGTTCAGATCGGATCAGCACAAAAGAAAAAACGGGAGCAAATATAACTTTTAGAGATCCCTGATCTTGTTGTTTTTGCCGCCGATACCAATTGCCGTTCATTGATGATCCATATTGTTGTTTGATTATAGCAGCCGGTCTACAAGGCTCCAGACTCAATCATAGTGCCGATGTTAATAGTAGTTAAGGGAGATGTCATTCAGTGCAACACTGTGTCTAATGGATTGGTTTTTAATAGTTTTTGGACAACAATGAAGCTGTATGGCACAGAGGAAGAGGATGTATCAGGGTTTAGAGTAGAGGATCATCAGCCTCAACCTTTAGACCATGTGGAGCCTCTCTTTCTCATAAAACAGAAGTAGCTGTGCTTGTGTGACTGACATTTCATCATATTTGAAATGCTGCAGTCCCATGGGAGCACTGGCTGCCACCGCTGATTGAATGTAGTGGAAACACGGCATGGACGTGATGTGATCACAATATTTTCACGCAAAGAACAATGGGAAACACCTTGTGTTTTTGTATTCTAAAAGTCAGTGATGATGCTCTGTCAAACTGATGTGTCCTGATTTAGTGAAGGTGTGGCCTGTAGAACAGCTGTACTAAATACTGTAGGCTTCATGGGTTTGGCACAGTATCAGTGGGGTATATCCTCATTGATTGCCCCGGGCCTCTGCTGCTGCATATCTGACTCATTAATCGAGCGTCCTCGATTAATGAGTAGAACGGCAAATAGAACGAGTTCACACTTAGTCCTCGCTCTACTTTGCGTGGATTTGAGGAGGAAGTTTAGCATGCCTTGACATCCTCTAGCTGCTGTCTGCCTCGTCCAGATCAGATTGACTGGTGTAGTCTGACTTTGTCTCTGCAGATGTGTGACAGTGGAAAGGAGTGTGTCTCTTTCCACTGAGGCCCCCTTCATACACGTTCCACCCACATTTCATTCACATGAGACCGCTGTCACAGGTTTATCTCCAGCCTGCAACTGTAGTTTCATCATACAACTATACAAAATGAATCGCATAAGTAGCCAATACAGTTTTAGCTTCAGCTTTCCATGCACGTGCAGCCAAACCTCTGCTTTGTTTGTCCCTCTTGAAAATCTTTTTAAATGAGTCAGGAAGGTTCTCAGATGTTTGAAACTCAATAAATCAATTCCCATTTCGTATCGCAAAGCCCGTTAACCAAAGTCAAATATTGTTCAGTGGCAGCACTGATGTCACAGGTGTCAGGTGATGTGCATTGACCCATTCAGTGCGGGATTAACCTGTGACTGTGTGTCGGTTACAACCCCCCTGGATTTTAAACTTAAAAAACAAACAAATTTTGATAAATGTGGTGGGAACAGGAAACTTTTACAGCACAATTTGAACAAGCTTTATTGCAAGTTGGGTCTTATTGTAGATGGCAGTGTTGGACGGTCCACCACTTTGAAATATTTGAACAACTATTAGATGGATTGCAATACAAATTCTGGACAGACATTCATGTTCCCCAGAGGAAGAAGCCTACGGGATTGAGTTTGATTGTGACACTTTAATGTTCCCCTCAGGATAGTGTAATCTTTTGGTGATTCCTTAATATTTTATATAGCATCATCATTTTGATCTGTCCAGTGGTTTGGTTCACCACCGAATACCTGCAAAACCAGGGTAGGAAATTTACATATTTTGTAGGGGGCAATTTTTGCCCCCACTGACTGAAATCCAGGGGCATTTAAAAATAAATTGGGGGCACTTTTTTAAACTTGTGAAATAACATTCAACCTTTGTTCAAAATAATAAATATACTTATTTAGGCTTACAGTATAAGAGCAATTGTCATCAAATGGCAATAATAAGACTATTAGGCAGTAGTCTACAGATTTAAAGTGTTTTCTTAGATTTTTTTGAACAAAAAACAAACATAAATCAGACAATCATATTCAATTTATTCTTATTTATTTGTGGTTATTTATTGTTATTATTACATTTTTTAAACAACTATTAACAATTATTAAGTCAACGATGCCTTGATTACATATACATCAGTCATTGTATGGAATTATTGTGAAAAACATTTCTGTAGCACTCAAATATTGTGACATTACCCATTTTTGTCCTGAACATATGCATTAGTCATTGTGTTTTTGAGAAAAACATTTTTATAGCACCTTAAAAATTTCAAAAATGTGCCATTTGAAGGTACAAATTCAGTTCAGAGTTTTTGCTTAAGTAAAATATCTTAATTGATTCATTAGCAACCCTCAAATCAAAGAATGAAGACACTTTACGCACAATTTAGGTGTATTTTCCATTGAACTCACGAGATGCAGGTAGCATGTTTTATACTTAATGTGAATATAATTAATTTAATCTAATTTCCATTATGCAATATGTGTACTTTGTTGGCATCTTATTCTGAAAACCGGATGTTCGTCTGAAGAAACCGGATGTTGTCTCACGTTAATCTTTCCGCTAACTTTGCAAAGTCCTTCGCTCGCTCCCGATCTGTGCCGTTTGAATGCGTTTACCGTGAATTTCAGCATGTAGGTTCACTCAAATTTAAGTGTCTGCTGAGTTGACCGCAGTCTCGCAGTTACAGGTCTGATTAAGAAGCGCACATTTATTTATTTGTTTAGAACGTTCGGTTCTTCACTCACACACATCAGTCAAGGCGAAAATCAAAAACATTATATGGCAACTGGACCGGGTTATTAGGCTACGATGTTTTTGACAAGTTCATTAAATTATCATTAAATCATCAAATTAGCATTTTTTGCCCCTCTCCTAGTGATATCGGGGGCAAAATTATATTTCTTAGGGGCAGTTTTTCCCTTTGCCCTCGTATTTCGCTGTGCAAAACTAATAACATTCCCATCACTAACCTTCCCCAACCTGTACTGTTGTTTAGTTCTAATTAGCCAATGTCAGCAGGCTAAGACTCTAAACTAAGTCGCTTGTTGTTTGACCAGTCACAGCCCCCTTAAATGCAAACGTCATTATCCAAAATAACATCTAATCTGCAAATTTACTTTGTTCATTCATCTCCAGCATAAAGCACTTCACAACAAGCAAAGTGAAGCATACAGGGATACAGAACTTAAAGATAGATTGTGGCAGGTGATGGTAGAGCAGCTTGGAATTGGGAATGGTCACATAACAAAGGACATGAAAGATTAGATAGCAGTGGTTGGGCTCTAGCAGCTAACTGATAGTTTCTTGCTAACGTCATTCATTCATTAGCCCCGTTTGGTAGCCTACTAGCGCTATCCATTGCATCCTCGTAATTTATTCAGTTTTGTCTTCTATTGCACATTTTATAACTAATAGATTAATAAAACGTGTCAAACTCGGTGTGCAAGTTTTCTGTGTCACAATTTTTATCGGATGATAGATTTTTAAAAATGCATACGAAAAATAAGGGCTTTTTTCGGACAAAGGCACTTAGTGTTGGCGTTGTATTGGCCATCATTTCCATTGATAAAAGTAATATTGTACTCGGCACGTCATTGCCAAAAAGATCACACAAACCAAGCTTAAGACGAAGGCAACCAGTGAAAGTATTACCCATTTACAAACATCCTTCACAGTTAACAGACCGATTTCCTGCTTCAACTTGGACCCATTGCACTTACCCTAGTTGTGTGTGTGTGTGTGTGTGTGTGTGTGTGTGTGTGTGTGTGTGTGTACATCTCTCCTGTGCAATGACTGAGTATTGCAGACGTTTTGGGAGAGCTCATGTCGCTTCCTAATGTGGTTTAGATAATGTGAGTAAACTGTCTTGCCTTGTTGGGCTTCACTGTCAGTTTCCAAACGTGAGCAAGTCCTTTGGTCTTATTTTGTATTTTTTGCCACGTCTGTTACAATAACCTTGTTCTCACCAAAGTAGTTATGCGCGCCAATTAACCATGTAGGGCCGTAATGCATTTAAACACTAAATTTAAGTTCTATACCGGGTCTGTTTTACCAGACAATGATTCAAAGATGCATTTAATTTATGCATCTGGGGGCGACCGTGGCTCACTGGGTTAAGAGGGTTGTCTGGTCAACGGTTCGATCCTCGACTGGGACGTGTCACGTGTCGAAGTGTACCTGAGCAATACACTGAACCCCAGGCTCCCGGGCGCCTGTCATTGGCAGCCCACTGCTCCCTATATACAGGGATGGGTCAAATGCAGAGACAAATTTCCCCCTTAAAGGGATCAATATAGTATAATAAAAAAATAAAATAAAAATTAAGGTACATTGAAGGGAACGGCGTTCCAATCTTGCAAGAGGATTGAGGCTTAAGTTTGAATTCATCTACACACACGAAGAGGGAGAGTGTGTGTCTATAGATAAGAGATTATTAAAACATCTTCAGCTTTTTTTCGTTCAGGAATGTTTTTGTCACATATTAAAAAAGCAGTGCTAATTAAAGTAGGCAGATGAGCCATAGCCGATGACCCTTGTGTGTGTGTTTCCCCCACTGACTTAAAAAAAAATCAATTATGGCTGGGGGAATTGGCACACATGCCATGTGTTGTTGTCAGATTACGGTGATGCGCTCATCCGTTTGTGCATGCCATTAGAAAACATGGCTCTGCAAATGAATGAATTGGCCACAGAGGCAATGTGCCGCTTGTCATGTTCAGCGTGAGAACACATTAGACCTAATGACCAAGCTGCCGCTGGAAAGCGCTCATCCTCTGTCTCATTAAGGCTTAGAGACGGATGCCCAGGCTCTCATTAGTTCACTGTGAAGTTAGAAGATTACTTCCAAGAGAGATTTCTGCAGTTTGGATGCGGCGACACATTTGGCTCTGGCTAGAAGGAATTCTACCACAATACTATTTTGGTTTCAGTTAGACACCAAGGCTGCCTTTTCTGCCTTTCTCTCCGGTTGGTATAACCTCTGTCCATTCTGAGGCTGAATGACCAGATGTGGGTTGAGGAATGAAGCAGGATGGCATCAACCCTGTGCCAACAAGCCTGAGAGGGCAGGGTAGAAGTTGTATTTAGACCCTGTGCAGATTTTCCAAGGAACAGCGAGGGGAAAAAAGACTAGATTTCTGGTATTTAATTAGAGAGCAGCCGCAGCCAAAGGTAGTTTTAAGGCCGACAGCTTAATGACCTCAGGAATGGTGGCACTGTTGGTCTTGGTAACGCCATGTCATTTCCTCCCCTGAAGAGCCATTTTTCTTTAATGTGTTTAGGATACGTACATGTTCCAGCGCCGCTGAACCGACAAAATGAAGAAGCCAGTAAAACATGTGCAGGCTAGTATGTGTACCAACTTTCCACAGCATCGCCAAGTGAAGGGTGAAAGCTCACACTAATTTTAGAAGTCAGTCTTTTTGAAGTCTGTTTTCACAGAGGAATCCTTTTTGAAGGACGTGTCTCCTGTTTACAGACAATAAATGCCTCCACTGTGCTGTGGCAGGGATATTTGTCTTTCCCATGTTAATCTGACCTGATTTGAGTTGAGTCCGTTCCCTCCAGGCGCTGTCAAAAGGTCCCTGTCTATTTAGGGCCGTGGACATGTTTGAGAGGACTCCTGGGTGGGAGGGCCCTCTGTATAGTCCCTGGGGTCAAGGGTGGATGTTCGCCCGCCTTTTTTGGCCCATGATTCACTGGTTTTGGCAAGGGCGAGCGAGCACGCCATGTCACCAGTTGAGTCACTGTACATTCCTAACAATGGCACAGTCCTTTTTTCATGGCCACAAAGGGAGCCATTAAGGCTCAAATGCATCCGGAT
>NW_022280248.1:65269-89657 GCF_004355925.1 Anarrhichthys ocellatus | reverse complement strand
CCCCCCCCCCCCCCCCCCCTTAACGTGAGAGAGTGCGCTCAGCTGTAGTTGTGTGAGTGCTCTTGCATAAGTTTTTTTTCATTTTTCGCCATTGGCTGAAGGACACGGCATCACGGCTTCCAGTCTCAGAAAGCGGAACATACCCACCACTGTCCTCAAAGTAAAGGTGCTCCAGGCTCTCTGCTATCTGTCCTCTGTTTGCTCAACCTGATGAACCATTGTGTGACACAAGTAAACCTTAATCCGTGAATAGGAACCTCACCGAGGGGAACAAACATCAGAGCAAAGACCGCAATCCTTCCTGTTCCTGTCGTGTCAATCCTATCAGCACATCAATCTCGGCCCACAATTCCTCCAAACGGCTTTCTGCACTTTCAGCTTCAAACTTGTCTTCACACGGCTCGGCCTCAGGCCTCACCCAGTCAGTCAGGGTCAAAGAGGAATCAAAATAAGAGTTAGTGAGTGTCTTGCGTCAGAGCCAGCTTCTCACCTGAGGGAATCGCCACAAAACAAGACCCAACGGCGCTCCATGTACGGCTGATGACGACTTGGGAATTGTCGCTCTTCGCGCGAAGAATAGCTCGCCTCCTCCGCCTGTAGGCAGGAGCAGCATTGTAAAATGACGACTTTACTCCACAATTGCTGTTAGTACAGACAACAACGCAAGCAAGGCTTGCCATTCGTTATCCATGTTGAAATGAATCGCTGGTCGCCCTGCCTGTTTGTTTTCTTCCGGGTACGGGTCACGTGATAGTGAGTGTGACGAATCAGGGACGGAGACGTCATGGTTGCTAAGAACCAATCCAGTAGCGAACACGGGTGTGGGCGTAATTTCTTCTAAACACATCCGTTTCCGACCGTCCACACTCAAACGCAACCCAGGAGTTTTCAAACACCTCCAACCTCGGGGGTGTTTTCAGACTCCTCCGTTTAGGGTGCTCCAAAACTCCGGCGTAGTGTGGCCGCTCAGTGTAAACGTGGCAAAAACGGAGTAATGTGGAAATGGCCTAAAACAGCCTTTTCTCTTCTTTTTTACAACCTCGAGAGAGGATTGGAAAGATTCACAAGTTTGACCAAGCTCCCTCCAAGTGAAGGCAGCATTCCTTGACAATGACTGTCCATGGAATGATTCTGCTTTACAGCTTCAGGACACCTGTGGTGAAGGACGAGCATAAAATGAGAATTTATTAGGGTTACCAAAGCCAAGAAGAACAAGCTTCACTTTTCAGAATTGGGCCCATGCAACGTGGTTGTTTGAGCTCAGAAATATGCTCTACAATAGAATTCTGGGACATTTTGTTCAACATTTTGTGTATTACATTTTGACAGACTACAGCTGCCACTTTTTATTTGAGCTACTGTTGGAACGTGGAAAAAGTTAGATCCTGTAACTATCTTGATACAACTTCAACAGGCTGAGGAAACAATCACAGCACCAGACTATCTGAGAAGTAATGGAGCAAGCTTTTTGGATATGACACAATGGAAAATTGTCTGTTTGCAACTGCTTTATGGTACGTGTCTACAGGATCCGTCATTTCCACGCTTCCCTTTCAATGTCCATGTAAGCAGCAGTGCAATGCATTCTGGTAGCCCCAGTTTGCATTTTGAGAGAAGGGCCTTTCCTCAGGCTACTTTGTGCAACTCCCAAAAATGTTTTAAACTAACCTTTGTGGATCTAAAAGGAAGACGGATACATGGCTTATTTCTCGCCTCAAATGTTTTCAGAAACACATTTTTGGTACTCATTTTCCTACTATAACAGAAAACTGTCTTTCAAACAAGCTGCCATGTTTGTCCGGTTTGAAATCAAGGAGCAGACGAGTGATTCCTTCGTTCTTTCAGGTGGCTCATCAAGCGTCCAATACTTGTTGTCTACCCCTTGCATCCAAACTCGCCCCTGTGGACACGTACCACTGCCTGTTTTATATTTTTTAACTATACACTTTGGACTCATGCTCTTCTGAATCAGACTGCTTATGACTTCAGTTAATGCCTCCAAACGGGAGGAGTGAAGGAAAGTTAATTTGTACACCTCTAGAAGACGGACTTTCCCTCTCAGAGCAAACTTTAAACCTCCATTATAACCACGTTTCTTTCACTGCTTTTTAAATTCTGATGCTTTGAGTATGTGCTATGAAAGTGTTGCAGAGAGGCCATGTGTCATGTCTACTCTTCTCGGGGGCAGCCATTAATCTTTGTTATTGTACTGAACAATAGTTGTCCTGTTTGAGAATCACAGGCCCTCACCTGCGCAGCATGAATTAAGAAGACATGACAGTTGTTGCAAATGCTCACACTGTAGAAGGGCATTTTTCAGCCGTTGACTCCCACTATCCTCATCTGTTTCCACATCATGGTTCCTCAAAGTCTGTTTGTGTTGTACTTTATGTCAGGCTTTTGCCTTTTTAGGGAAGAAAGCTGTAAAAATGCCCTCTGTGGATTTGCTAACTGCTTGTCTTCCTCCAGGTTTGGACCAATCCACATTGGAGCCATGGACCGATTGGAAATGGCAGCAAATGAGCACTAAACCTCAACAGGTAGGGCATTAAAATGTTCCCTTTTCTTCTTAACAATGCTTGTGCAACAAGTGGGAGCAGTGTAAAGGTGATTTTTCTTCTTGCACCAAAAAAACAATATGGTGGCAAGAGGGCGATCACTTTTTCAAACTAGTCCCTTCAATACGTCTGAATTACACAATGGCCCGTGGGATTGGTTTCCTCGTCCTGCGGTGTCAAGTCCACCCCCCCCCCACAACCGCATCCCGCCACACTCGGAAGCTATTTAAAGTGTCGGTGGCTGCTCCCAATTACCCCTCCCCATGCCATACCAGAAGCTCAGGCCATGCAAACGGAGGCCTCCCCACTGCGACTTTTATCTGTTTGTTTTCATATTTCCCTTCCCTCGGTCTGCCCTCCTCCCTTGTGCTCTTACTGTTTTTGCCTTAGCCAAGGATTATTGTGTTTTTCCTCCAGCTGACCTTGGTTATGTAAACTAAGGCCTGATCCCCCTTTCCTTGATACTCCTCCCTGTCCCACCGCTTTGCCTGGCTCCTATCCTCTGTGCGCTCCCACAAAGCCCAGTGTTTTGATTACATTGTGAAATTGGAGCCAGGACTATTTATTCCCAGGCCGGGATAGCGCGGAGGACCTGGTTGGAGAATAAGCCGGAGAGGGAGTAGCCAGGAAGCTTTTGTGGTTAAATCAGGCGGATGGTGTTGGTGGGGTGAACTTTTTTTTGTCTTCTCATAACCTGTCTTTGTGGGCCGTGCATCCAGCCAGCTGTTTCAAATAAGCAGAACGCCCCAGGGTCACATCTCACTGTCATTACAGGGTGGCAGATTGGCCCAGTGCTTTGAGACACCATCCAACCATCCTTCGGCTGGAGGACCAGGCTCAGGCCCTCCATTTTGGGAAGCACACCCCCTGCTAAAGTGTTTTTGAGATGCCAAATCCTCTCTCTGAGCTTTACAGCAGGAATACTGTGCAGTTAGCAGACAGCGGCTGAATAATCATATTTACAGAGGTAGCAAGGTGCAAGACTGCCATCCTGTTGAACTGAGCTCCACTAGTGCACCTCTATATTATATATTTATATATCTTGACCGTTAACCTCTATGGAAGGATGCAGGACAATACAGATTTTCTCCTTTAATTTCTCCTAAACCAGTGAACTGTTTGCCGACTCTACTGGTGTATTGGGGACCGGACTGAATCCATCCCCCAATAGGGATGCAGTGGTCCGATACATGGATTTACATTGATGACCTCGTTGAGTGGTTCCAGACAGAAGTAATCAATCCACACGAAAGGCGGTTTCTAACCATAAAATCTCTACTCATAGTTTAGAAATGACATGTTACCTCATTTACAGGGTTTAAATTGTGATAAATGAAGTGAAACAGCGAATCAGATGCCATTTTTTGACTATGATGTTTGCATGTACGGTGGCTCTGAGTGGTCAAATGGCTTTTAAAGGATGCGGAAAAACAAACCCGGTTCCAAAACTCTAATGACGCACAACGTTTCGAAGTCTGTGTGATTGAAACAATGTGAGGTCATATTTGTTTTTACATTTCAGATCAAAACTACGGACTCGGTGTTCAAAGGCCTTTAGACTGCACCATTTCTCTTGTTGACTTTTGTTTTGCTGGCACTCTTACCTTGAATTTCTGGACATGGACATATTTAGCTACTAAATTTCTCAGAGGTTATCATTGAGTCACCTCGAGTCTACATTAACTGCACTCAGCTGAGTCCTGAAAACAGGCAAACATTTGAACCATTGGCTCGCTCTACATGACCCTGGGTCACACATTTCTATTCTGTTACTTTGTTCTTCAGTTCACACACCGCTCCTCCTCCACTAGCTCAACTGTGTGTCACTTCTCTGTCTTTACCAGGCAGCAACCTCCAGTTCTGCTGTGTGAAGCCAATGTGGAAGTGTCTTAAAACTTGCATTATCTCTACTGACCAGCAGGGGGCTACTCCTCTGATTGCAAAGTAGAAGTCTGGTTGTATAGACGTCTATGAGAAAATGACTCTACTTCTCTCTTGATTTATTATCTCAGTAAACATTGTACACATGAGTTTATGGTATCAATCTCTAGTTTCAAGTCTTCTTCTATACAGCATGATGTTCATTTAGTAAATTATGGTCCATTTAGAGTCAGATAGACCATAAAGCAGGGTATGCTTTAGGGCGGGGCTACTGTGATTGACAGGTGGCTGCGGCTACAGAGACGTATACGGCGTCTCTACGTAATTTTTGGTCATACCGCCCAGCACTAACACACACACACACACACACACACACACGGTATTGTAAACACACACACATCATTTGCTTCAACAGGTCATATATTTATCCTTGTATGTCAATGCAAAACATTCAAATACACAAACCCTTAGGCTCGCCTACACACTTGTACACACACATTTCCATACTTGAGTTAGTTTAGTCCAGTTCAGTCGTCCCTGTCGATGTCATCAGTAGTGAAATATTGGCTCACTATTGTTCTCGGAACATAAAATGGTGACACACACACGTGCACACCGCCAGGCCAACCGGAGATGAGCAGCCGAGCATTAGATTACAGGGAAATGATCAGCCAGGGTAGACAGGAAACACTGCAGGGGAGTGAAGAGTGTGTTTGGACAACTGTGTGTGTGTGCTTCCTCACCACGGAGAGTATCGTACCAAAAACAAGCAGAGCATGTAATGGTGTAATTTGAAAATACATGTTTTGGTTCGCTAGAACACAAAATATGATCATTAAATATTTAGCTGCCTCTGCACACAACGTGACAGAGGTGAAGATGAGAAAATGTAGCCGCACTGAAACCAACTGTGATCTGATTTAAGAAGAGGATACGCAAAGCAGGGAGGGACTCTCACATGGATCTTCTGTTGTCTTCATCCAGGCATGATTATTCTAGTTGTATTTGCAGAGACAGAGGGCTGCTTCTCATTCAAAGTCCATAGTAAAACGCCTGAGTTTCACTTCTGACTTGTTTCGTTGAAGATTAACCCTTTTTCACATTTTCATGCATCAGTTTTTAGTGTTAACAGCACAATAACCTCACCTGAATAAAAAACAGTTTAAAACGAGAACTAGGCTTGAAATGAGAAAATACTTGATAATAAGATGAAGTAAACAGTCTGCGCCGGCTTCGCTGCTCCAGCTTTTTTGAATGTTTGCACCATAACCGGACCATCACCACACTCTAGAGATGCACGACACCGACTCAAATGCCTAGATCTGATATCAGTGGAATTTAATTCCTGTTGACCAAGTTGTTGCTGCATTTAAAAGCTTTACACTCAAATTATAATTCCTGTACATTACAAGTTGCTGGTGTAAAATGTATTATTTTAGTGATAAATAACATTCAGTAAATTTGAATCTTTATTTGTAACATGTTATTTAACAAAGTGAAAGTGAAGGGAAAGCAGTGTTTAAGCAGTGCCTGATGTTGCCTTATACATGAAATAGTGATCGCAGTCACTTCCACACAGTGACGGCACACAGTCTGCACGCTGTGCCAGCTAGCATCTGGTTACACCCAATGATTTGAGTCCTGATTGACAAGACAACATTCATACATGCAGTTCTTGATTGCAACAAAGACGTGCTAACAGCTGTTGTCATATATAGATTTGATTTGTGTGGTATGCTATGGCTCTTCAGCCTGCATCATGACCATGTGTTCCAATGAAGCAGTGGCAATGCATAGACCTCTGCTGAGAGGGATGGATAAGGGGGGGGGATTAGTGCTCTTTTAAGCGTATCAGACATCTTAACTAACATTAGGGGGTTTCATAAAGAATGTGGAGTGATACCAAATAAACCTGATTAATTGAGCCCACACTGCATTCACTGATGAACTAAAGTCCCTCTGTAACACTGCTGGTGTGTTTGGCTTGGAGGTCGGGTTTGTCACTTCCTGTTCGCTCTGCCAGGTTCACTTACTTGGTGATGTGTACAGGTACTCCTCCAGAGCCATGTGTATTGCTTTGGTGAAACGTGATCCCAAAGAGACAGGTTTCTGCTCCTTGAAGGGGTGTCTACATTGCTCCAAATGAACCGGTCCTCTCAGACGGGTGTTAAACGCTGCTGCCAGCAACCGTCAGAGTCGGAGTGCGACTCAAAGCGAGGTGAGACTTGCTGATGACGATGGTTCCTCTCTCGTAGAAGTGCAAGAGTCGGCACTTTCCCGTTGAGAAGAGGGTGTTAGTTTGGGGGAGTTATTATATATTTTCCATCATTCATTAGACTTCCAATTAGGGATGGGTATTATGATTTTATTGTTACTAGTACTCTCATTGATACTGCTTATTGGTCAGTTTCCTTATAGATACTCTTTATCTGTTGTTTTTGATTATATTGTGAGGAAAAAAGGCAATTAATTAAGAAAAGAATCAACATTGCTTTATTCTTGTATGTATACAAATAGTCTTTCTTGAGCAGCAGTACAAGAAGTTCGAAAATCAATAAAATACATTTACAGCAAAACAATGAGTGATTATTTTGATTTATTATCCTGTTCTTCTGATCAATCTCCGTATGGCATCACTAATGTTACCTGCACTGGACAAACGGTAGAAAACTGAGCATTTGTGCAGATTGATGTTCTGCTTGTTGGCTAAATGTTGTGTGTGACGGCCCGACCTCTAACAGCAGTCATGGCTGATTACCTGATGCAGAGCACCTGGTCCTGGACTTTCTCCTGCGTACGTGGAGTGATCTCTGCCAGTGGCTGCCCGTTATATTTAGGGCCCGAGCAACCGACGTCGTCGGGCCGGCGAGGCCCTATTGAAACTGTAAGGATTATTAGGGCCCGAGCAACCGACAACGTCGGGCCTGCGAAGGCCCTATTGAAATTGTAAGGTTTTTTATTAGGGCCCGAGCAACCGACAACGTCGGGCCAGCGAAGGCCCTATTGAAACTATAAGGGGTATTGTTATTATTCCGATTCTTATTTTTCCACTTTGGGCGCATGGTTGGAGTATTTGCCATACCCCAAAACTCACCAAATTTTGGGGACTTGTCAGGTCTGGTGGAACTTAGTCTGAAAAAGGATGCATTTTTCTGTGTAAAAAATGGCTCTCTAGCGCCCCCTACAAGTCGGACCGGTGACGCCCCTCAGCCAGTGTGTCCGATTGACTTGAAATTCGACACACGTGTCCGAATCCGCTAGATCTACAAAATTGTTTATGAAAAAATAAGTTGTTATAAGTTGTTATAACTCCAAGGTACATTATCCAATCCGCACAAAACTTCTTATGCATGATGCTACTTCAAGCTTGAACATACTTCAATTGAAAAAAATTCAATATCTCATAGCGCCGCCTACTGGCTAAAGGAAATATCATATTTTACACTTTTATTCATACCTCCTAGCCAGGTGACCTGATGAGTCAGAAATTTGGTAAGTAGAGCCTTAAGACATTGATGATGCATGATCATGAATATTGTGAGTTTTCGTTGAACGCTGTTGCCGTGGTGACGCATCGTATCCATGAAAAAGCTGATGGTTTAGTGAGTTGGGATCCTCAAAAACTCATGTAACTTTGTACATGTGTCATAGGTCATAAGAAGACATGGTGTATATGATTTTTTTTAATCGTCCGTTTTAAATTGCCTCTATAGCGCCCCCTACAATATTTCAAAACAGCAGCCCCAGCGCTACGTTTGAGCTACATGTATAAAACTTGATAGGCACATGTATCCTCTGGAGACTTAAATATAAATCTCTTGGGACCATGCTCTAAACCCTACCGGAAGTCGTCTAGTTTCATTTATGTGTCGTTTTTCAATCAATTTTGGCCTATTTCTAGTCGCTATACTTTAACGGACTCCTCCTCGGGACTTCCTCAGGTCCACTTTAAATTTTGTAAGTAAAATGTCAATACCGTTGTGATTAAAAGTTATCAAAAGCTTTACGTTTGACGGAATGGTTTTGCCGTAGCGGGCGGCTACTTTACGTGATTCCCCATGAAAAAAGCTGATGTAACTCAGCTGGACTTGTTCCAAACAGTCCCAAACTTCACATGCTTGATAACACGCATGGCCTGAGGATGTCTACAAGCTCATTTTC
Source organism: Anarrhichthys ocellatus (assembly GCF_004355925.1). NCBI lineage: Eukaryota > Metazoa > Chordata > Actinopteri > Perciformes > Anarhichadidae > Anarrhichthys > Anarrhichthys ocellatus. The sequence goes on along the minus strand of NW_022280248.1, from coordinate 81,057 downwards.
ACTTATACTCACAGCACCTCCTGCTAGCGAAAGGAAATCTGGATTTTGTGACAAACGCCTCCGATTTACATGACTTTTACACAATGTGGTTTACATTTGACACAGAGCAACATAATGCATGTTTGCACGCGTTCTGTAGCGCCAGGCAGCGGATACAGGAAGCATCGGACTATTTGCAAAGCATCATTTCCAGCATCAGGCGGTCCACGCGGGATTAAAAACATCTCGCTCGCGGACGCGCCGTCCGACGGTCGCGGACGTTCTCGGACGCGCAGGCCGGAGTCCAGCCGGCGCCCCCGACGCGCTGCAGATTGCGAGGGCCCGTTCATCGCTGCTCGCAGCTTTAATTCTGCTTTTTATTTTTGTGGGGATGGAGCTTGTAGGGGTACTTGCCATCCATGAAAACTCACCAATTTTGCACACCTGTCAGGTCTGGTGTAGAAACTCTGCTGCCAAAATTAGCATATTTGTGTGTAAAAAAATGTCTCTCTAGCGCCCCCTACATCTTGGACCTGCGGAAACCCTCGGCCAGTTTGTCCGATTGACTTGAAATTTGACACACATGTCCACTTGAGCTAGATCTACAAAAAAGCCAATCAGACCCCTAAGCTCCGCCGAGTTAGATTTTCCGCCATTTTGAATTGAGTGAAAAACACATTTTTGCAAGCTCCTCCTACATGCTGGGTCCGATTGCTACCAAATCTGCGGTGGATCATTATTGGATCTAGATCATCAAAAGTTATCAAAAGCTTTTTGATAACTCTTAGCGTTTACAAGATATGGACCAATAAACTTCTTAGAGGCGTGGCTTAATATCAATACACATAACTTCTCAACCGTTTGTCCTAAAATTACAAAATTTGCAGCATATGTGCACATCGCATCCTGTAACATACCCTGAGAATTGTTTTGCATTCAACCACTAGGGGGCGCTACAGTAAACCCGCGAAGTTGTGCTTTTTGTCACTTTTTGCCGATTTTAGCCTTCGTACTCTCACGTACTCCTCCTAGAGATTTTAAGCGATCAACTTCTACTTTGGCCAGGATGCTCTTAAGACCTTTGTAATTAAAAGTTATCAAAATGGAGAGTTTTCATTGAAGAACCTTGATGTGGCGTGGCGGCCATTTTGCCTCATTGTTTATGAAAAAATAAGTTGTTATAACTCCAAGGTACATTATCCAATCCGCATAAAACTTCTTATGCATGATGCTACTTCAAGCTTGAACATACTTCAATTGAAAACATTTCAATAACTCATAGCGCCGCCTACTGGCTAAAGGAAATGTCATATTTTATACTTTTCTTTAGTCCTCCTAGCCAGGTGACCTGATGAGTGTCAAATTTGGTAAGGATAGCCTTAAGACATTGATGATGCATGCATTATCATGAATATTGTGCATTTTCGTACAACGCTGTTGCCGTGGCGACGCATCGTTCGCCATGAAAAAGGAAGCTGATGGTTTAGTGACTTGGGATGCTCAAACTCATGCAAATTTGTATATGTGTCAAAGGTCATTGGAAGAAATATTTTCTATGATTTTTTTTTTTTTTTTAATCGTCCGTTTTAGATTGCCTCTATAGCGCCCCCTACAATATTTCAAAAGAGTAGCCCCAGCGCTACGTTTGAGCTACATGTATGAATCTTGGTAGGCACATGTATCATATGGAGACTTAAATATAAGTCTCTTGGGACCATGCTCTAAACCCTACCGGAAGTCGGCAATCTTCATTTTTATGTAATTTATCCATAGGATTTGGCTTATTTCTTGTCGCTATACTTTAACGAACTCCTCCTAGGGACTTCATCAGATCCACTTTAAATTTTGTCAGTACAATCTCAAGACCGTTGTGATTAAAAGTTATCAAAAGATTTACGTTTGACGGAATGGTTTAGCCGTAGCGGGCGGCTACTTTACGTGATTCCCCATGAAAAAAGCTGATGTAACTCAGCTGGACTTGTTCCAAACAGTCTCAAACTTCACATGCTTGATAACACTCATGGCCTGAGGATGTCTACAAGCTAATTTCCCCTAATACTCACAGGGCCACCTGCTGGCGAAAGGAAATCTGGATTTTGTGATAAACACCTCCGATTTACATGACTTTTACACAATGTGGTTTACATTTGACACAGAGCTACATGATGCATGTTTTCACGCGTTCTGTAGCGCCAGACAGAGGATACAGGACGCATCGGACTATTTGCAAAGCATCATTTCCAGCATCAGGCGGTCCACGCGGGATTAAAAACGTCTCGCTCGCGGACGCGCCGTCCGACGGTCGCGGACGTTCTCGGGCGCACAGGCCGGAGTCCCGTCGGCACCCCCGACGCGCTGCAGATTGCGAGGGCCCGTTCATCGCTGCTCGCAGCTTTAATTTGATTTGGTCTTCTTTGGTTTCGCTGAGAACACCCCACACTTCATCACACAGGCATCCATGTTCACATTACTGATGTTATCGACTGACACACTTCACAAAGGTACCTACTTCTTTATTTAATTAAAATAAATACTTTACTTTAACACCATCCCTTGTGTCTCGTCCGTATTTGTCAAGGCCTAGGAGCCGGGTTATGACATATGATAAAATGCTGCTGCTTCCTCCCTTACTTGTGAGGGTTTTACTGCATTTGATAAGGGCGTTCTCAGCATCTCCTGGAGTAAAATGTAGCCACACTGGATCTTCTCTCTGCCATGATGTGAGTCTCGCGCTGTATTGAGCCGGAGACAGAGAGAGGTTTGAGACGAGGACATCTAACTTCAGAACTTCTAAATTACCGATAGCAGAACCGCTAAACCTGGACCTTACCGATACTCTGGGTTTTAATAGTTTAGAACCGGTTCCTGTGTAGAACCGGTTCCTGGGGCATGCCTACTTCCAGTCGTTCCATCATCTGCTGTTGGCGGGCAATTAAAGCTTTGCTCAGTTTGTTGTGTCAAACCAGATCGTAGAGGTTTACATCTTTTTCTGAAACTGAAGTATTCATTGTAATTATGAAAATGTCCTATTTATTATAAACGACATGAAAAGATGATTCAATCCTCATTACGTCCATTAAAGCCAAGTCCCATGTTGTGAAACTTTGCTGCCGGTTGTTAACATCACTGGTCCTCACCGCTTTGTGGATTAATGAATGCTGCTCTCCAGGCTCCCAGTGGAACATGTGGACAGGGTGTGGTGCGACTCATACAAACTGCTCTGTACATGGCAGAGTGGTGCTGCTGAACCAGACCGGTTCCCTCTGAGGTTAAATAATATGAAACGGGTTCATTCACATCATAAAAACGGTTGACCCTTAGTCCTGTTCCGTGGTCCTTCTGATGAAAGAAAACATGGTGCCAGTAAGAAGCATGGGAGGATTAACAAGTGGACATTCTGTTTACCCCCTTGAGGAGGTGATCGAAACCAACCGACCCCCCCAGATGTGACCAAATGGGACGTAATGACGTTTGTAATCAGTAATTTAGTGGCTTTAAGTCTGTCGGCAGTGCATCCATTATCACTTGGTGTGTGTTGTTGTTGTGGGTGTGCCAGAAGGATGTGGTCCTCTCTGAAGTGGCTGCTAATCATAAATCCGTTCTCCAGAGGACTGTAAATCACTGACGGGCATTTGTTCCACGGGACTAAATGTTCCAGACGACAAAGAGGAGTCCGGCTCCAGCTCAGCCACACATCACCAGCGCAGGTGTCTTGTTGGAGAAACTCACCGACGGCCACCTACAGACCTCTTCACACCGGGGCTTTTTTTTCTTCTTTTGGTGCAATTCATTTTGTCTACCTCTTTTCAAAAAGTTTTTGCACCATGAATAAAGGCATTAACCTATCACGTTGTGTGAAACGGACATATTCAAGACGTACGCTACAGTGTACAACAACCAACACCACTGTAGTCCCAATCAAGACAGCAGACTTTATCACTCCTTTCAACTGTGACAAAGGCAGCACAGACCAGATCCATTCCTGCTTACCTTTCACAATAAAAGCCCCAGACATATACACTGTGTAACTTAAATTCACTTCAGCATTTGACTAAAAGGAAACTAAATAATAGAAATAGGCTACATTCTTTTATGCATACGTACCAGAGCCAGATGATGCATCTTTTCTTGGCTGCCAGTTCATTGTCTGGGTTAGGTTCTGTGGAAACCCTCAAGATGGAGAGAAGGTGTGCATCAGTGAGAATCCTGTGTGTGTTTTTGTTCATCTTCATCACAGAGAAAAGCTGCTCACACAGGAATGTGCTTCCAAACATGCAGAGCATTTGAGCAGCATATAGTTGAGGCATCATTTCGGGGATGAGGGAGAGTCATAGTTTGCCTTGAGTGTCATTACTAAAAGGAAACTAAATAATATATCTTACAGTACCGTAAGCCAGTGTTTTTCAACCTTTTCTGAGCTGCGGCACATTTTTTACATTATAAAAATCTCGCGGCACACCAACAACCAAAAAAGACCTTTCAGCATAATACAGCATATATGCCATGGTGTCAAACTCAATCCCAGGGAGGGCCAAAATTAAAAATTGGGACTACGTTGAGGGCCAAATAGTCACCATTTAATAAACAGGATAGAAAGGATATTGGACAAAGTGCAAAAAGAAATAGGCTACATTCTTTTATGCATACGTACCAGAGCCAGATGATGCATCTTTTCTTGGCTGCCAGTTCATTGTCTGGGTTAGGTTCTGTGGAAACCCTCAAGATGGAGAGAAGGTGTGCATCAGTGAGAATCCTGTGTGTGTTTTTGTTCATCTTCATCACAGAAAAGCTGCTCACACAGGAATGTGCTTCCAAACATGCAGAGCATTTGAGCAGCATATAGTTGAGGCATCATTTCGGGGATGAGGGAGAGTCAGTTTGCCTTGAGTGTCATTACACCGGAGGTCTATCAGCTCCATTTGGATGTGCACAGTGTGCTCTTTCAACTGCAAACGGATTGCCGAGCAGTTCAAATTTAAATTTCTGAGCTGCAAAGTCGGCAAAAAAAAGTGCACCCAGTTATCAGCAAAATGCGCAGTCGGGAACACAGCGGTGGAGACACGGTTTGGAAACACGGACAGTGACCCAAGTTTCCTTTCTACATCGGAGTCTCCCACAGGCGCAGCTTGGCTTGGAAAGCTCTCACTGCGTCTGTGATCACACATCCCTGAAGCTGGAGGTTTAGCGCAGTTATGTTGCACAAAAAAGCCAGCTCACATGGCCACTTTTTGTCCCGGAACTCTGTGGTGTGGCGGGCCAGTTATGATAAACATATGATATTTTCTCACGGGCCAGATATAATTGTACCGAGGGCTGCATATATGCTGACAATTTAATGACAAGTCTCTACATGTGTTGATCCTTACTAGGCTTTTCATCTGGGTTATTTTGTCCAGGGCCCAGTTCAGAGTCTGCATTTTTCCTTTTCAAATATTTCTCCATCGCTGTTCGTCTTGTCACCTCAACCTCTCCCGCGTGTCATTTCATTCTACTGTCCTAAATTATCATTATTGCTCTAGCTACTGCCACCCACTGGCATGGAAGAGTATTTATTACTTAGTCAGCCACTATGTTGCAGCTCAGACGCTCAACAATGGCAAAGTATTTCCAACAACTAAATAATATTTTATTGGACATTTTTCCACGGCACACCTGACGATCTCTCATGGCACACTGGTATGCCGCGACACAGCGGTTGAAAATCACTGCCTTAAGCTATGCAACAGTTCAGACAGACAGCCAGATGCTGTTCTGGGTCAATAGGATCCTGGTCCTCTACCTGCATGAACCGAGTCAAACCTTTTGTTGAAAAAGTGCTGCAACTTTTGCAAATTCACATCCTTGCCGGTATGACTAGTTTTGATGTGAAATAATCACAGCTGAGTATTTTGCATTTTTGTGTCATCTATATGTCACGCCGCGGGTGTGTAGGCCCTTTCCGTTTCCTTCTTCCGTTCAAGTAAACCTTTGTTCCTCCTCTGTCTGTCCGACAGGACATGAAAGCGTTAAACAAACCAGTGATATAACACCGAGCACGATCAAACTGCGCTCATCTCCTCGGCTTCAGCCAGACAAGGTGACTTTCCTGGAGCGAGGCAGCGAGCAAAACAACATAATCAAATCATGTCATTTAGTCGTCCTCTCTTCTATTTCTTTACTTTTTTTGTTTTTTCTTCCACGAACGAGTCAGAGCAATGCAGAGTAGAGGCCACTCGCTCATTTCACTGATTGTGTCCCTTTTTTTTTTTTTTGGAAATATAAAGTCACCTCCAGTCCACTTTGGCATCCCGGACGAGCAGAGCAGGGTGCAGAATCTCAATCACTGCTTGACCATTTCACTCACTCACTCAGGCTTTTCAGCAGCCTTAAGCTTCTTTTTCCATTTGGTTCCATATGCCCCTTCCTAATGCCCCCTCCCCTCCTCCCTCCTTGAAGATGCTCCAGACCTTCAGGATTTTTAGACCCAGCAGGGTTGAGTGCTTTTTCTGGGTGGTGAACTGCTTTTTGATGTTGGAATTCTGCGCTGTCAAAAGTGGGGGAGGCTGTGAAAAGGTGAAAGAAAAAGTGGGTCAGCTGCGGTTTTCCCTTCCGTATTCCTATGAAAGGAAAACGCTGAAACAAGGTTTGGCTTGGAAGGCCTTCAGCCTTTGTTGAGATCTTTAACACACCCAGACTACAAAGAACTTTGTCTTTAATCTTTTGTGTGATCCCATACCCAAATTAGGGGATGCAAATTTGTCCAAACCCCTGAGAAAAAAAACAAAGACTACAAAAGCAACAGAAGCAGTGCTGCATGAAATGTGAGTCTTCATTTTGGATTCAGCCCTAATTAGGGAGTCTCAGCTGGGACGTGGCCTCTGCTTTTTGCTATTCAAATGTATTAAAATGAGAGGATATGCAATTTTCATGCTCTGCTGTGGTTATGTTGTTCAGTTTTGATTATTTACTTGTTCGTTGCTGAGGTTTTGGCTTAGCAGCTGTGTGAAATTCAGTGCTTTATCATCTCTTACAAGATTGAACAAAATGTTCATAATACCCAGAACAATGAAGTGTGCTGTCTCTGTTTCTAATTAAGACAGTTTGCTAGATTTCCAAACGATGAGTCTTTCCAGACACGTCTTAACCATGGCGAGCATCTTCATTTCATCTTCTCCTCCACCTTGTCCCGTACCCTCTCCCCTCTCATTTAACCACCTCTGTTCTCCCCTCCATTCATCCAACACGGACTGAATTAATGGACCGTCTGAGAAAGAGCAAAGACTCAGAGAGACGGAAAGCCAAATTAGAGAGGCAAAGCTGGACAGTACAGGGGGGGGGGGGCACTGAGATGAAGAGAGAGAATAGGTTGAAAGAGACAATGGACAGATCAGGGATGGAGGCCAGATTATACCCAGAGGGTTACAGTTAAACACATGAGTCTGATCAATAAGATGTGGTCGCCCCGAGGGAGCAGGCCTGACCCCCGACACACACACACACACACACACACACACACACACACCTCAGGGGATGAAAGGACAATACACACCCCATTTTTCACCCTCCCCCCTCCTCATCCCCTACACATTTACACTGAGACACCATCACTGGTCTCTGGAGGGTGAGGAGGCTGACAAATTGGAACCTGTCCTCACTGTTTCTTTTTGCTTTAAACCACCGACCAATTTACCCTTTGCTAAGCCCCGCCCCCTGCTGCTACGCCCTCAGAGCTATGTTACAGCCCACACTGTCACTAACTGCTCTCTCTGATTAAATATGATCTCATTTTTGGAAAAGGGAACAAGCTATTTCAGAGGGACAGAGCAGACAGAAGGGTTTGATATACTGTATATCCAGGATGTTAAAAGTGAACCACACATCACCTGCTGATGGAGACAGAAGACAATGAAATGAAGGAAGAGTGTTCCTGTAAAGCGGGGTAGGTCTTCATTCACTGTCACAATCATTTAAAAAGCTAAAGCAGCATGTGTATACATTCAGTATACCTTCAGTAGCTAGCATAGCATATGAGTGCTAATGCTAGTTAAAGATGCGCTACTTACTCTGCTAATGTTAAATCCACGAGGTTTAGGTAGGAACATGACGTCTTCTTCCAACCTCTCTGGGTAATGAGTATCCCAGTTATACAATGTTAAACCATGACGAGCTCCAAATCCACTACCAGCCTGAACATGAAGAACATATGGGACCATTGCATGAGAGTCTCCATAGAGACCATGCCAACGTAAAGATCGTTGAAAATCACAGGAGAACAGGCTGGACAATGTCACGGCCTGAAGGAAGCTAATTAACAATGCAGCTTGGTCGTGGAGTGGCTCCTCTTGAGTCGTAGAAGAGCTTTGATCGCCGCTGCAGAGCTGGGAGAGCCGGCCCCGACCAGACCTGCTGCTGTGAGGGAGAATTAATGAAGACATTCGGGAATTGAAGCAACACTGCTGTGTGTGACTCTGTTTGTGCCAACATGTCGATTAGATTTGTTTGTTTGTGTGTGTGTTAGAGTGTGTAATTACCGGTCTCTAATTTACTGCCTGCCTGGGCATCTGTTACCTGACTCCTTTAAAGCCAACAGATCCAAAGGAGTGGCGACCAGCAGCCTGTGAAACCAAACACGCTTAGTATCCTCATCTGCTGTTTACTAGCGGTGCAAACACATCCGACACCGGAGCTACACATAGCCTCGGTGTACACAAAGTGTCGAACAAATGGATTGGAGATTAAAGTTGTGAATTTACTGTGTAATGTGTAATTACTTGCTGGTGAGCAGCATCAGTCATGGTGAGACACAGAGCTGCTGTGAGTCTGGCTCTATCGGAGCCGGCCAGCAGGGAGGACAGAGTAATGACTAGTATTTAGGCTGCTGTCAGGCAACTGTGCTGATAACAGTGTGTGGGAGAGACTGTGGAAATAGACTGTCAATCCTTCAGTGTGACTCCCATAACCAGCACCCCGAACACACACACACACACAGACGTCGACCAAATGGGGTAAGATAAAGTACGGGGGAGTTGTTGTGGAGCTTTAAGCAGGCAATCCAGATATGTTCTGCCCCTTGGGGGTTTTGAACAAAGAAGTAGTAAACAGTTTTTTTTCTCTTCTGTGGTGGGGGACTGAACCACATCAACACGATGAAGTGCTACTGTGAGAGGTCAGTTCCTCCCTTTAATTAGGTCTTCAGAAATCTCTTTATTGCAGAGATGTGATGCAGACTGGAGCTCTCCACTGGTCCAGTCGGGTCCTAGTAACCCAGACCCGTCTGATCAAGTCTGGTTGTGTTGCACTCTGCTGCTGATCACGTCGTCCTCGTCCTCTCAGGAAAATGTGTTTTTGACGCGAGACAGAGTTCGAACTCCCCTTTCCGTTCGTTCTATACATCGTTACCAGTATTGTTGTTGGGTCTGTTCAGATCAACTGCTTTTTGCATCTGGTCTCATAATGCTCCCCTTTCAGACGCATGTGGTTTTCACACAGGTTTCCTGCAGGTCTGTTCTGTATTGAATCATGAAGACCTCTGATGCAGAGCACATGGCAGAGCCATTAGCAAACCCTTCAACACAACCTAAGAGATGCTGTTTAACAGTCTTTCCCACAGGATTTTGGGTGGACCTCAGACCCTGTAGAGGGGTCAGGGGGCATTCTCTCACGGAAGAAACTTTCAATCTGGTGCACTTCAGGAGCAAAATGAAGAGGGCTAAATCAAGAACTGTGTGCTCTTGTAAACGATTGAATCATAAAAGTCATTGGTGGTATTGATATGAATGATGACGACAGCAAAAAACACCCAAAGCATGGTGAACGAGACGGGGTCAGTGTTTCAAGACAGAGCTGGTGGGTTGCTGACTTTGCCACAGACCCCCGATGCACCTAAGACAGTCGTGCCGGTAGCAGGAGGTCCCGTCCCTCCACGCGGCCACCGTCACCTCGGGCCTTTCCAAGCCGACCTGGAGCCCTTCACACCGGAGGAAAGGGGCGAGGGGCCAACCATCGTGGGGGAGAGGTTCCTTTGAAGGGACCCCCCCCACACACACACACACACACACACACACACTGGCGAGTGGCCGTACCCGATCCGTTGAGTTGAATCCAAGTGTGTAGGGTTGTATTGGGTGTCTTGTATGTTTTTTGTGGTATATCTCTGTATTATGTCTTTTCCTTTTACTGTGTTCTTGTCTTGTCCTTGTTGACCTGCCAAGGGACCGCATCTAATGGAGACATTTATGTTTAAACTGTACATGGTCCCTTTTAAATAAATTAAATAAATAAATAAATCCCTACTTGACCCCCCCCACCCCAAGTGTAAATATATTTTAGGTTCCCTATGAAACTGGTGGGCTGAATGTTAGAAGCAGGGGTTTGTTAAGCGTTGCTATGTACCCACATTTCAGCAGTGAAATTGGTTCCCAGAATGTTGTTGAAACCGTTTAAGACTGATGAACAAAACTATAGGAATATGTTGTTTTAAAAAAAAAATCCTGTCAGGAAAGTTAACTTAACTCTTCCACAAACAGTTTTCCTTTTTGGTCCCTGGTTGATGAGGCCGCAAATATGCGCTCTAGTGGTGACGCCCCTCCGGAGGCAGCTGGTAACTCCTGTCCCAGGTCATGGGAGGGCAGTAGCTGGTAGAATGACTTTCCTGAATACAACACAGTAAGAATCCAGTACAGAAATAACGTTATTTAAATCAATATTGAGACGGCAAGAATATGATTGAGAGCCGTTATCAGGGCCCGTTATGGACTGTGTCATAAAATTTGACTTTAAGGGAGCAGACACACACTCCCACTGCAGACGAGAGCAAACAGAGATGTGTTCGTGCATAGTCCATGGCACAGTCAGGGTGTGGTTGTTTGGTGGCTGGAGATCTATTGTTGTCCGATTGTGTGTTTGTAGGTCACACACACATCTGCCTAGTTATAATCCTTGTACAACCTGCAAGAGTGAAGGTGTACACTCTAACCCTGCATGGGTAGAAGAAGGCTATGTTACAAATCAGTTTTACTACATTAAGGGTCAAACACTCGTTTCCCCTCAGTTTGGTTCTTCTCACACTCAGCAGGGTGGCTGTAAGTCCTTATCATACAGGAGAGCAGCGTTGATGCTTTGTTCTATCCAGTTTCTTGGTAAAACAAGCATAGATTTAAAAAAAGTCGCCCTCCACAAAGCCGCTAACCCCTGACCTCAAACATCTGCTCTGTGTGGTTTATTACGCCGCTGGACACGCTGTGACTGAGACCCGAGCAGGAAGTGAATACGGGGGCCTGCGTCATCGCTTTCACAGGGCTCCGTTTTCTGCCCGTCCAGACATAAATGCAAACCCGGGGGTTTTCAAACGAAAGGGCAGAAGTTGTGCGTTTTTTTTAAAACAAAAACCTAGTAGTGTGGTTGTAGCTTTAGTGGGCAACACACACACTGATGGGGGCTGGGACGGTACCTATTGTGTTTTTAATGTAGCTCTTCATCCCTTGTACTGGAACAGAAGAGGTGCTCACATAGTACCAACACACAAGCAAACACACACCTTTTTTTCCCCCAGCCTCCCTTGCACTGCCACCGAGGGGGGAGGGGGGGGAGTGGATGCAGAATGGGACCACTGGTGCGTTTTGATTGCACCTCGACGGTTGGGATGAATCATAAATCAAACCGGTGAGCTGTCTCTGCTCCCAATCATCCCCCACATGCATCCTCTTGTATTACATTTGGTTTGGTCTGGTCGCACTGGGAGTTGAATGGGAGCGTCCTTACATGCAGATGGAGGGGGTGAGGTACACCAACAGCCCCTCCAGGTTTAGCTCCATGAGACGGGCACGTTGTGGATTTTTCTCTCCGAGTGGAGAGGGAGTGCTGTGGCTTTTACCTCCTGGGGCTGGGAGGAGGTGGCCTGTCATACCTAGGGTTGGGTACCGAAAAGCGGTACCCAACCCCTTCTTCTTTGAGGTGTAGTGGCGGTTGGCAAATGATGAATTGGCGCATTACCGCCACCAACTGGTAAAATAAAATAAGTCATGAGATGTGTCGTATTTTGCCAGAGAAGGAAAATATGCTCATATTTCTGCAAAATAATTGCTGAAGTTTGAAAACCCAAACGATACCCATCCCTAGTCATAACACTGAGGTGTGTGTGTGTGTGTGTGTGTGTGTGAGAGAGGTTGTGACACACACAGCTTATCAGTGCCCGGGCAGCTGTGTACCTGACACTGTAATCTCATTGATCCCATTACCAGCAATGGTGTTCCTATGCTGGTGTCAGAGGGGCAGCTGGATGTGGTGCTAGGTGTTGGAAGGGTAGCCGTTCACTTCACTACGTAGAAGTTTTAAAGGAACACCACAACATTTTGGGAAACAAGTGGTTTGTTGACATTGACTAATGTTGACGTCAGTGTTGTCTTTGTGCGTCTAGTAACTATTTCTATCCAGTTAAGACGAGACTGGCCAACCTGCTTCCATCCCAGGTGAAACGGTGTAGCCGTGTTTCCATTCACGTGTTTTGCCGAATAGGTTCTGACATAGCGAACATTCAACCCACATGACTAATCAGCTGTTTCTGCTGACCGAGTGTAATAATATTTGGTAGTTGGTCCTGTGGGTAACATACAATCAGTTGCCAGTTTATTTGGTACACAAAGCTCAAACTAATGTAGTGTAGTCCAACAGCTCTGCAATAAGAAAACTCAGAAAACAGTTAGAATGTTCAGTTTTAGTTGAAAGTGTTTTTGTTTCTGTTAGCCCACCTTATTTGATACAAACGGGTAAACTGGTGAATTTTAAATTGCGCTGGCACGAAAAACATACAAAAGTGTTATTTACAAATTTGCACTTGCATTATTATCCTATAATATATCAGTGACATGCAATGGTCTAAAATGACAATAATATTGTTTATCACAATTATTTCTGTGAAACAATATGGGATCTGTAGATGCTTTTTCATGGATAAATAGACGGGACACATTTTTTACAGTGTGCCAGTCTCTATCCTCATTCACGCTGTCTTAAGGGTTTCCACCTGTGTTCTAGTTGTGACACTGATGAGGGAAATGTTTTGTCTCTTCTCAGCAAAAGGTCCCCTGTCTCCATTGAGCACCACGTCTCCTGCCATCGTGGCTCAAACCTGGGAACTCCACATCTAGTCTATCTGTGTCCAGGGACTAACCTCATCCCATCAGCGGTGGAACACACTGGATCTGGTCAGATTTGTTTTCTTCAGCTCTTTTTTAATCAAATACTGAAATGTTTGGGGGGGAAATAGCTGGACTGTGTGCTGTTGTTGATGTACCTGCGGTCCTGCCTCCTGGCTGGATGAAAGCAGAGTGCTGGCTGCTGCCTGCCTCCCAAGGTCAGGTCACTCAGACCCGGTTTGGATGTGAATGATGCTCTGGGTGAGCTCAGAGCAGAGGCGCTCTTATCTGTGTGTGTGTGTGTGTGTGTGTGTGTGTGTGTAGGTTGGTGACCCTTGTGCTGTCTGGGGCACAATGATGAATGAGACTGTTAGTGGAGGTGTGAGACTTGACTGCGGATTTCTTTACTATCCAACAAATGTACACACACACACATAACACGACTCCTGCACAAAGTATTATTTACAGCCAACACATGACTGTTTTCTTCCATTTCTTCCCCACTGTGTGTGGGACTGGGTATTGTTTGAAAGGTTTTGGATGCAGATGCTAGAGTGATGCACAGGTTTTGATCCCTTCCTCAAGTATTGCTGAGTATTTACATATTTTCCCTTTCTTTGATAAGCAAAACATCTCTGCATGCTATTCATACCACGTCTTATAGAGGATTTGCCAAATCAATGCTGCATGTGCAACATTGCACAGTATATACCCATGATGCACAGCAGAGGTTGTAAAATCGTGGAATGAAATAGCACTGGCTGGGATGATTTCACAGCTGACTTAGTTCACAGTTTAACTGCCTGCTGTTTTAAATTGCATTTATTTTTTTAAGCCAGTTTACAGGATACTGTGCCATATATATGTTTTATTTTTTGTATTATATTTTTTGCATACAGAACAGAACGTAGTTATGTGGATTATTTACCTGTCGACATAAATCAAACATATAATAAAAAGCCGTTTTCTGCATGTCAGATTTTTCAGTTGTCCGATACATTCAGAGCTCAGGAGTTACCAAATCTTGTGTTGAGACTATTTAAAGTTACCAGAGTAACTTTAAACTGTTATGAAACAGTCTCAATTTACTCTGATTACTAATATACCCTGCATCAGTAAACGAGACCATCAGAGCAAAGATTGGCTACTTCTATATCGCTTTTCTTAATGCTTGTCATCGGTGCCACCGTGTCGGATTCTTGTGAAATCATGCAGGTTCAGCAGAAACTCCTTCAGCTCAGACTCCAGCGGGGCCTCCAGCAGAGACCAGTCCGTCACGGACAGACCCAGATCCGGCCTCGGCGGCTCCTCACGGTCCCCGCTGGGAGCCAACACCAACACAAAATGGAAGTTCCTCGTAGAAGCAGTTTTGCACAAAGAAAATGACACAGCTCCACTGTGTGCTTCTCGGAGGAACTAAAGTCATGCCCTTTCCCTATTGTCTAGTGTTAGAGAAATAATTTAAACCCCATTCCTTCTGGTTCCCCTTTAAAGGCGAGCTGCGTCGTTCAGATTTAACTGTATATTCCCAGTTGGAGGTGAGGCAGGAGCTAAGAGGGAAATGTTCCCTCTGTGAGTACTTAAATTTGAATACCGAGAGCTTCAGAGATGCTGCACTATTTATGGTGCGGGAGTAAAGAAAAGAGCACGGGGGTCGGGGGTGTTCCTGCATCAGTACTGCCAGCACTCCAGACAGAGCAGGGTGAGAAATGGAGTAAAGAGGGGTGAGTCAGTAATACAGTGGCAGCAGTAAGCCATGGGCCTGGCTGAAGGTGTAGGAAAAAGTAAGGGAAGATGTTCTTATTTTAAGCTTTCATTTTGTGTTGATTAGGCCTGTGAACAGAAATGGTAGTGTTTGAGTCCCTTTTAGAAAACCTCATTTTACTGCAGCGGGGTCTGACAGTCTGCCCCGCTCTGGTTCTGCCATGCCTCGACAGAGAAGCTGGATCTGGGTCTGTCCACGGCTGGCTGGTCGCTGCCGGAGGAGTGTTAACTGGGAGCAGGAGAGGTGCCAGTTCACCTCTTGGGCACTGCTGCGGTGCCTTTAAGCAAGGCACCAAACCCCTAATGCCTGGTATCACTCTGACATCTCCCCAGTTCTCCAACAGTTAATGCATGTCTCTAGCCTCTGTGTGTGTATTTTGGGCCAATATACAGTAAGTGTAGAATGAAATTTCCCTGAGGGGATCAATAAAGTTCTTCTCTTTGCATTCACACCACACGAGGACGAGACCCCTCCGTTTGCAAGAGGTCTCAGTCCGGCTGTTTGTCTGTCAAATGGGCTGACACATGTGACTTCACCATAGAGGTTAGGTGTCAGTTGGAACGTAAACGGCATTTATGCAACTTCGACTCAGACATATTCCGTATTCCTTTTTAATTTCTATGACGTTCCTCTGGGTGTCAGTTCTATCCAACCAGCATGCTTTGCTCCAGCCGGCGGCGGCTGCACGCGGGCATGCTCACCAAGGGTGGCCCAAAACCTCGATGGCAAGTCCACCTTCAGGGTGGTCCGCTGTGGCAGAGCAGGTTTGTTGTGAGAGATTACTCGCAGCTTCAGACAGCGTCGCCATTCTCAGCCTCATCGCCCTGAAAGGTAACTCGCTGCAGTTATCATGGTGTTACATTAGGTCATGTGACACATTGTGGCCTTCACACACACACACACAGTCTACCCCCCCCCCGAAGACCGCCCCG
>NW_022280248.1:51683-65169 GCF_004355925.1 Anarrhichthys ocellatus | reverse complement strand
CCCCCCCCCCCCCCCCCCATGACATATGCAGAATATTAACTACATCTGCATTGTGAGCAGCTATTAAGAATCCCCCTCCTGAGCTCCATAATTGGCTGCTGGGCTGTGTCTCCCAGCCTGGAGCACTGAAGTTGCTTTCAAAAAATGTATAAATAATACATTACTCACTTTTACAATATTACTTTCTTTGTAGAGTAATGCATCACTGATTACACTACTCTCTAGTTACTTGAACTGCAGAAGTACATCTAGGCGTTATAAAATGGAACAGGGTAATATTATTTTATAGCAGGTAATCAAATCACAGAAGCTCAAGTTTATTGCAGTCTGTACAAATCAAGTGGTGCTACTGTATAACCTACTGCGTGTTCGTATGCCATTTGTGCTCTGGTAGAATAGAGCTGGCAGGGTGTTGGGGAGGCAAAAATCCAGGTCTGAAAAGTGGACCCAATGTTAAAGTGCCTTAATGCTGCATTCTCTCTAATGTCCATCAGGGTTGTATAGAAGTCTATGGGAAAATTACTCTACTTCTCTCGAGTTATTACCTCAGTACACATTGTAAACATGAGTTTATGGTCTCATTCTCTAGTTTAAAGTCTTCTTCAATACAGCATGATGTTCATTTAGTACATTATGGTCCATTTAGAGTCAAATAGACCATAAGGCAGGGTATGCTTTAGGGGCGGGGCTACTTTGTGATTGACAGGTTGCTATCACAGTAGGGCTGGGTTTTAATTTCCCATATATGAATTTTTCATATACCGTCATACCGGTGCATAGCCGAAACAACTTCTGTTGCTCTTCAACAGGCGGCAAAATATATTGTTCGCCGCTGAGAGCGCTGCGGTCGGAGGTAGTTTTCTTAAGTGTATTGAGAGGGACCCCTAGTCATGGTTATAACTTTATTACAATTATTAACCCACAACTAATGCTCTTTAACAGGGCAAAACACCACGACACAGCAGTTTGTGACACATAAACAATTTGTAACACTAATAATTGTAAATTTATAAAATTTCACCGCCGAACTGCATGCTGGGTACAGCTCGCTAACAACAGTCTGCTAACAGCTGGGAGAGGCTCTGTCGCTCCAGTAACGTTACATTAAAGAACAGAAAAGAGCGATACAGGATGAACAAAGACTGAACAACAAAAGGTATTTTGGTTAGACACACATGCAATGCTGATTACCGTAATATGTGTGGTATTTGTTATAAATGTACATAGAGGGTGATAAGAAGCTGTACTTGGAGGGGCTTAGGACCCAGGGGAATGTAGGTGAAGGAAACCGGAAGTGACGGAACGGAAGACACGCCACACAAACGGCTGTTCACCGCTCGCTGGCTGCGAGCTGGCCTTTTCAGCGTTAATGCTTTAACGCGGGGAAAAAAATACCGTGAAACCGCCAGAATCTTACAAAATACCGTGATATGCATTTTTGGTCATACCGCCCAGCCCTATATCACAGCGTTGTACGGTCTATGAGTTGTCTGTGTTTTCATCTTCGAACTTCAACCCTTTCACAGTGTGTTTTCACTTCATCAAAGTTAATTGTAACATTTCGTCTCCTAAAAATTTCTCAGTTGTACTTAGCTCCACCCTCTCCTCTCACCTCTGGTTGCAAAAAACTAAGATGGCGACGGCCAAAATGCCGAAGGCTTCGAAACCGTAGTGCACAAACCAATGGGTGACATCAAGTGACTATGTCCACGTCTCGTATCCAGGCTATGTTAATTACACCATACATTACTTTGTCGACCCCAGCGCTGCAAAGCAGCAGCAGGTCCAGCACAGCGATGCTCACCTCAGAGAGGACTCCACGGTGTTTAACAGCCTGGTGCAGAGCGGTGGCCGCCTGTGGAAGTCAACAGGAATGTGTTTGGGTTAGAGATTATCCCCAAGGGCCCTCAGTGGATGTTTGGTGGACTATGGCTTGTCTTATGAAAAACAAATGTAATGTAATGCCTCTCACTTTGCTAGAAAATGCAGGTGTGTTGCCCATAATAAAACATTCCATCATGGCCAGATATCATTGTCTTTGTTTCCTCAGCTTTCTAGGAAACAGACTTCCAGTAGATTTGCGATGGTGTTGCTTTCAGAGAGAATCAGTAGCAAGAGCAAGCGGAGATATTTTTTGCTCAACAGATCTGTTGACAAATAATTAGTCCTCTGGTTTAGCCCCCCAGAGACTCCGACTGTGTGAGCGCTTGATTCTACGTTTGTCTCGTTTATCCACCCATGTATCATCCCATTAGCTGCTCACAACTGCGGAGCCTCCAAGGCCCTTCATCGGGTTTTGGGTTTTTTTTCCAGCTAATTTTTTATTTATTTTTTTTATTGTGTCGCTGTGAAGCTCATTTAGTTTTTTTTTGTTTTTTTTTTACTGCACTCCACACTGAAAAGAGCTCCAGCAGTGGCCCTCAAACTGTTTTACGACTTCACGCTCACCTTTTATATGTTATGCAACAAGCCAGGCTCCACAAGCAACACACACACCCTAATGTTTTATTAAGGCAACACTATGGAAAAGCAGCATTAGCGGCATGGGACAACAAAGAGGCTCTTTGTTCGGTCGGTGTGTTTTACACATACACTCACACACACAGCATTCAGAGAGGACCAGACAACACGGCAGTCCTACTAACATTTACCCTTCACTCTCTCTGCACTGCCCTTGTTGTTGCTCAGACCGGCACAGAAAGGAGCCTGTGTGTGCGTGTGTGTGCGTGTGTGTGTGCGTGCGTGTGCGTGTGCGTGTGTGTGTGTGTGTGTGTGTGTGTGCGCGCGCAGGTCTGCCCTTCCCCTCCCCTCCCCAAGAGCACGCTATCCATGCTTTGCAAAAATTACCTCTACGGACCGTCCTTCAAGAACACTGCCTTTTTAATATTATCCTCAGGTTGCCACAGCTAACAGCTGCTCAGAAAAAAGACCAGTGTTATAAGGGAAAGAGGATTATGGGGGGGGGGGGATTGTGTCAGTACTTCACAATCCTTCACTGAGGTTGGCCTCACAGCAGCATGGCTCATCTGGCTACTAGAACCTAAAAAGTGTCCGGTTCAGTTCTTCTTCATCGTGTAGAGCAACACTCATGCTCACAGCGCTGAGTCCTTGGTGCCTGGTGGTGGACTACATAGTGACAGCCTTTAGGTTCCATGTTGACATGTTTCACGTCTTATCATTATTAGCATTATGTTTTTGGGTTGTCTGTCCATTCGTACGTTCAACCCATTCTTGCAATGCAATATCTCAGGAACAACTGTGGGGAAATTCTTTAAATTTGGCCTGGACTCAAGGATGAACTGATTAGAGTTTGGGGGTCAAAGGTCAAGGTCACTGTGACCTCACAAAATGACAAAACGTTTATGGCCGTAACTCAAGAATTCATATTCATATTATGACAGTTTCACACAAATGTCAAAGAATAAAATAATGAAGGGATGACATTTTGGATAGACATGGACGTAAACTGCAACTTAACTGATTGTCGGAATGATGTAACCGCGAGGCAGTTATTCTAGTTAACCAAAGCAGGAATCATTTCTGGAAATGTCTGTTAAACATTCAACTTTTCTCCAGACACAATTTAAGTTTTTTTCAAGTGTGCAGTGTGTCCAAACTTTCCACCTCCTTCCCTGAGAGAGCCTCAGCCCGTCCTTCCTCCTCCTTATTCTCAGTTTTCAAATTTAACTGATGGATTATAAATATTACATAAATAAATGTTCTTCTCATGTCAAGTACAATAAGAGCTGGATTAAAGAATAACTGACATAACGGAAAGCTTTTCAAAAATGTGCATCTTAAAATAAAGTAATTCATTTTAGAAAAATATATTTCACTGAATTGTCCTGCAGCTTTAAATTCAGTTAATTTAGGTGAGAAGTGATGTCAATAAAAAAAGCCACAATATTATATTTTTGTCATCTTCTAACAAGATAAATCAGTGAGCACGGACTTTATGTGTGGTTATTAAACCACTTGTTTCAGCTCTATTCCTCTCTGTTAACATCATTGTTGAACAGTGAATTCATGTGTTAGGATTCTGATCATATTGGGCTCTACTTTCTGGACATATGAGACATGCTGGTTCTAACTGCCTGTGGGAAGAATTAACATATAAGAGTCTGTTCGTTCATGCTTACAAATTCTGTTCTCTCTGAACACGTTTCTGTTTTTAGAGAACGTCATATGAGATTACTTCTCTGATCAGCGCAATATTCCTGCTCTTCTTTCTCTTTCCTCGTCTTGTCTGTGTGTATACATCTCATCTCACTCGAATCAGGAAACATGTCAGAATACCCATATTTGATTGGCTGAGCTGCATCACGTGATGTGATTTACAATGCATTGGTCGGCGTGTTTCCTGCACCGCTGAACAAGTGCCGTAACGGCTGAATAAAATGCGCCGGTTAAAGTATAAACTGGCTCTGCAATATGCAGATTTCAAAATGATCTATCGGCTTGAGATCCTGGGTCCGGATGCAACTGCGTCTGGGTCCGGATCCGGACCACGGTTGGCCAGTTGGGGACCCCTGGTCTAGAGGATGGCAGAAATGAGAAGTTCCTCTTACATAATACCAGAGCGACGTCTGCGGATTGTTTGCTTTTTATTAACAGCAGTTAAAATCTTTCAAAGCCATTCAGACACTAATGCAGTCATGAGAAGTCTTGTCGGTTAGTTTCACTGAGAGATGCCGCTAAAGACGGATTAACATTCTGTTGAGTGAGGAGCTGATTGATAACAGCACAGCCATGCACTGATGACATGTGCAGAGGACCAGGGTCTTTATTATCATCTCTATTAATGCCTCAGGGACACACTGCACACTGAATGATGATAGGAGTGTCCAGAGATCTGTTTCATTGTATTTCTACCTTACCTGAAAAAAGAGGCTCAGTTGTATATACATATCGGATATTGTTTTGCATTCATGAGCAAAGGAAATACTGATGAATATGCAGCTTTCTAGTAGCAGACGGTGGATAATCTCAGATAATTGTTGAGCTGAAATCTCCTTACTGTAGAGAGGAACATTAAAAAATGACAACGATAATTAAGAATAAATTGGAATAATTTAAATGGACTCAGAATGCTGTCAGAAAAGATAATCCCTGACATGCAGCCTTTTGACCTCACTCTCTCGCACTCAATATTATGTGGCGTATTTGTGGTATTAAGCTTTTGTTTTTACTCCATGTCTTGTTGAATAATCCCAGAGCTGTCTCCACATGTGGAAAGAGGACTAGACATTTTTAAGCATGTACAATTATTATGCCAGAAAACAGAGGAAATGCCACGATGATTCAGTTATTACGCTTCCTCTGCTTCATTTCCACTTTTCTCTTTCAGTGAAATGAAGTGTAAATCAACATTGATCGGATCTAAGCTCTGGTAATTCTGAATGTTTGTACGATATTTCATTGTAATCAATCCAATAGTACAATAATATATAAGATATAAGTATGTATAATATAATAAGATATATTCACTGAAGTGGTGGACCGACTGCCGGACTGATCAGCTGACACGGACTGAAACTGTAACTAAGTCCCGCCCCCCTTAGTCACTGTTGCTAGATCAGACAAGCTTGACAAAAAGAAACATGGCCACACCGGTTCCATTTAGCTGCAATATAGAGGCTGACAGAACGTACATATTCAAGATCGTAAAACTTTACTCAGGAAACTTAATCGCTAGTCTAAATACATGACACCAAACGTTACTTAGAGGCGGCAGGTACTGTAGCCATACTGAGAGCAAATAAACAAAGGACAAAATCACGCAGCTTTACCAGGGAGTCCTTGAGCTCAGACTCCAGCACCGACCAGCCCACCCTGCACAGACCATGGACTGTGTATAAGAAGAGGACGTAGTCATCCTGACGTCACCCGTTGGTTTGTCGAGTTTGTTTTGAAGCCTCAAGTTCGGCGATTTTGCCGTCGCCATGTCGTTTTGCAGCCAATGAGCGGAAGTGACCATATTTGGACTGTGGAGGAGTGACGTAGACGTCGCTGGTAGCAGCAGATACCTGTCAATCACAGTAAGCCCGCCCTAAGGCATACCCTGCTTTATGGTCTATTTGACTCTAAATGAACATCATGCTGTATTGAAGAAGACTTAAAACTAGAGATTGAGACCATAAACTCATGTTTACAATGTTTACTGAGGTAATAACTCAAGAGAGAAGTAGTTATTTTTAGGAAAAGGGGAAGTTGACTGAGGTTCTAAGCACAAAGCGAAAAGGGGCGGGGCTGAGGAAAGGTCAGTTGCAATCCTTAGAGCCATACATGGCTATACATTATTATAGTCTACAATATGTGTAGTATAGGTATCCTGACGTTGGATGATTATATGACAAGTTATGTCACATTTTGACTTGATTTCACATAAACGCCTGCTTCGATCTGTCATATCTTGTAGTTTGGGGCATCCCTGCCAGATTTTGAGACAATGGGCTTTGTGATCTTCTAGGGGTTCACAAAACACTTTTGTGTTGGACTCTGAAACAGCCAAGACAGGAGCTCAGTTGAATAGCAGTGTCAGTAAGACTACAGCACTGGGCCAGTGAGCATCATTAAAAATGATTTGAGAGAGTTTGGGTTGGTGTTGTGAGTGTGTGCTGACTGGCTGTTGAGCTCCACACACACACAGGAAGAGACAGGAAAGTGTAGTTTTTAATGTGGATGTTGCTCGGGATTCGGTCTTCAACTCTGTTGCTAGGAAACTTGCACCAATCGCACTTCGTTTCTTAGCTGCACTGTTGCTTTTGATTCTCGGAGTCAGCATTGTGATGACGGCATGATCTCCTGTCCTGCAAGGCCAAGTAGCATTAACAAGCTGTCAAGGCCTGAGGGGGGAGTGTGTGTCTGGTCCTCTCTCCGCTGACTAGAGTCATGAATATGGAGCAGCTTCTGGCTTTATTCGTTCACTCACACACCACATCAAACAAAAGATAAGACTGTCAGAGGGAGGCTAGATCAGCTGACAGCAGCACTGGATCTGGTGAGGCGTAAAGAAACCCAGGTGGAGGTGAACCAGGGCTGGCTGGGGGATCCAGAGGGACTGTGTAGACCAGGTGTTCTCTGAGTAATGTGAATACTTAACGATCATTGAAGGTAATCATAAAAATAGATTACCTTAAATGTCCATTGTAATAATCCATTCCAATTTGTCTAGTGCATCCACTGACTGAAACGCTCATTTGAAAGTGTCTGGCTGTCACTCTGCCCAAAGGCCTCAGCGTGCTTCAGAAGAAGTGTCAGTCTTCACAGGACTACCACTGTCCCTTTACTTGTGCTCCACTGACTGTTATCCCCATTTCCTCAATTTGATCACTGTGATGCAGCCAAGAGGAGGCTATGACAGCAGACTTTTTGAAGGCATGTCGGACAATCTGGTACATTTGACGCATGTTGAGGCCTTACAGACTTGTAATCAGGTCTAAAGCTGTGTTGCCACAGGGTAGAATCATTTTTTGCTCAAATTGCTCACTGCTCGCTCCAAAAGAAAGTTGCGTTATATTTAATTAGGGCTGTACCAAACATTAGTTTTGAATTGAGGTTTTCTTTATATTCAAAGCTTCTATTGAGTTTTTTGAAAGAAGCATGTCGTATTATAAAATAAAATCCTCTGAACAAAATGTCTTAATTTGAATAATGTGATTCATCGGATTAATGAGTTATCCTTTTTGTTAATTAGATCATCTTTCTTGAATAAATACAACTCATCAGCCTCTGTTTGTGTGAGGCAAGCTGTTTATTAAATACCATGAAAATGTTGCCTTTGAAAGGCTAAACACTCGTAAATAGCACAATATTTCGTTGGGTAAAAACATGTAGTGAATTTTGTAAATTATTGCATCTGTCTTTTTTCAAAGAAATGTTGACTTTTTCACCTAACAACCCTCTGGAGTTATTGGAAATGTTTGGATCAACAATTCTACGCAGTCACCAGTGGAATCTAATTCTATGAACAGTACAATATTAATAATATCAGTGTAGCCTGATCGTTATCTGCAACTGTGCCGACAGACCAGCTTTAAACACAATGAATAGACATGCACAGCATTCAAACGTTGATTAGATCACAGCGTTTGTGTTTAAATGTAGGCTATTATATGGCTATTTAAAACATATGTCTGGTGGTTGTTCTATATGGCAGAAATCAAATCTAGCATTAACCCTGGCTGCCAGTGTTGTTTTAATCTACAGTATATGTCAGCAATGTCTCATATAATGTCAATGAGAGCCAGATTCTGACCATGAAAGTCTTGAGTTTTACTGTTGACATACTGTTAATGGATGTAATTGTGGCTATTCAGAAATACAGTGGCGCTGCATGTGAATCATGTTGTATGCTTGTTGTATGCCATGCTTTTCACCCGTTAAACATCACAACTCAGCATCTTGTGTATCAGAAGGTCTCTGCTCTCTCAGCCTGCTCACCACGTTGTCATTCATTCGTTCACTGCTACTGTAAGTGCTGTGTGTCCAGCTGCCTGTAGGCCCGGTACTGCTGCTGTGCTGCAGAACTTAGTGATTTAAAAAAAAGAAGGCCAAAAATAGCTCTTGTCGTCCCTTCTTCTCCTCTCTGTCAGAGGAGTTTCTGCATTCTTTCTGATAATGTGTGCATAATTCTCCTCGCCATAATCAGCATGTCAAAACACAAGCTATAATTTTCCTGTGAAGTTATTGCCTCATGAAAACACAGATGTGTGCACACACTCACACGCTCACATTGACTCTCGTCAACGTTGGTGCTAGACAGCAACTTTGTACGGTCTACATGAGCATGATGACTATGATGTCTACAGATTTCTGTCCAGTAATACCTGAAGAAAAAACAAGTTGACCCTCTGAACCACAAGCAGTTTGAGGATGTTTTTTGCTCTGGTCACAGTTTTCTCTATGTGGCCTTTATTTTCTCTGCATTATATAAATTCTGCACCTCTATGGAACCAGCACAGTTAAGGCTAGAAGAAGGGATTGCTCCAACATATCTGTTACAATGCTATCAATTATTGAGAAGAAAACACAAGTAGAATTTTATGGATCATTTAATCTTACATAAATTGGAAAACTATGGAATCTCTATATCCAATATGTTTCCAAGTGTCTAACAGTGCCACCAATGTTGGAATAAAAAGGTGGCTCTACGTGCTTTATTCATTGAACTATTCACATTTTTACCACCTCTCCTCAATGCTCTGTGTTAACAGCCTGCAGTTCAGTCCAAGTTTCACAGAATTATTTTTCACGTGATTGTTGGTCTCAGGCGAGTCAATCATGGCTTCCTAGTTGCGCTGAAGAGAGCAGAATTTAACGTTTTTTAGAGAATCTGTTTAGAGAAAGCAATTTATTTGTGGCAAGATTTTAAATGAGACATGTAGAATATAATGTTTTCGATAAAATATCTCAATGTTAAGCTTTGTTTTTGGCTGCTTTTTCTGCCAAAATCGTTCGTCACACATGATTTGTTCAAGGACCGTCGGAAAGATGAAAATCTGACAATAATGACGTTTTTTACAGCCTCTGGTTGTGATAAACAGTGTAGTTTTGCTAATTGTTTAAAGAAAACATGCTTTTCCATCCCGCCGGCGGGTTCTGGGGTTCAGAGGACACTGTCGGCACAGTTCACGGTGCTCAGGGTCCGCTGTTGTTGAGGACAACGTTTCTTCCACGAAATAGAAAGCGAAGAAAACCCACCAAAGCCCGTCAGCTGGTCGTCCATGTCCACCTGTGCAGGCACAAGATGGCCGACAGTGTGGAAGTCCACTTGGCCCGAGCTCAAGGCAGGCTGGAGCCACACGCTTGTGTCCATAACTGGCCCAGGATCTGCGGTGGGCGGGGACAGAGCAGACCAATGTCAAAGGTCGTGTTTGGCTAATTAGCTTCTGGATGAGTGCTGTCCAGCCCACCAGAGCTCTTGGTGGAACAGCACAGCTATTCACTGCACGACTTCTGGAGCTTCCAGCTGCTGCCTCACTCCGTGCCTCCTGCTGGTGGTGGAGGGGCCTTGCTACTCTCCTGCTCCACCCTCTCCTCCAAATATGGTCGCTTCTTGTGGCTCCAAAAAAACGAAATGGCGACGAAAAAAATGCCAAACTAGAGGCTTCAGAACAGTAGTCAACAAAATAACGGATGACGTCACGGTGAATACGACCACTTCTCATACACAGTGTTTGCCTCAGAGCTCATTCTGACTCTTATGGTCAAGTGTCTCTTCTTGCTGTCATCTTTTAACTCTTTAAACCACTCAGACCCCTAAGCAGTTAAATGCAGCGTCCAAGAGTGTGTCTCGCTGTGTTATGTTGGTAATGATTGTGTGTGTGTGTGTGTGTGTGTGTGTGTGTGTGTCTACCCTTCTATTCTGTGTTTGTGTGTGCGTCCCATTGGACATCTGCCATCCACAGTAACTGCCCCGAACAATGGAATTATACACCAGGATTCAATACACACATGCCACTCTATACTTTGCCAAATCCGGTGCAGGGGTTAAAAGCATGCACGTGTACACTACGCATCTGCCACTGTGTCCAACAGCAGACAGGAAGCCTCCCACATAGACGTCCTGTGACTAGAAACACAACAAACACGTCCTACCTTTAACTTTAGGATCATCACTTTAGTAGAGTTAAAGTTATTGCTCGCACCGCCGTAGACGCTCTACGATGTGAGCCGCACCTGTCTGCATCTGAGTTACGATCCAGATAAACTCTGGTGACTTTAATGGCTTCCTGTCTGGCAGCTGTGGCTGTTAATGATCGCCCTGATGACTCGCTACTTGCTCTCATCTGTGCCCTCGTAACATCTAATACAACCACAGACATCATGATGACCGGACTCAGCGGACTGTTGCAGCGACGCTTGGATGTGTTGCTCACTTCTTTATTGTTCTGCTGTTTTCTTAAGTGAATGCACTGTAATAGGCATATAGTGTTATTGTGCTGAAACTGTAAAATCATATTTTATTTTGTTTTACAGACTGTAGCTGGTAGAACCATCTTGTTTTGGCTTGTCTATTGACTTAATGATGAGTTAGTGCTGAGCTATTATTCAAAGTAAAAGTTTCATTCTGAAGAGGAAGATAGAGAGAAATCAAAAGTTAAAACCACTTTTAAACTTATATTTGCTTCGGTGCTCCTGAACGTGAGTATGAATATCAAATATTAAATCTTAAATTCATTGGCTAACTTATTTTCTTAATTCATTCTGTGCTGTTTTGAATGAAAGTTGATTTCCTTCAAACGAAATGAGAAAAACTGTCACAGTCGACATGAACGGAGTGAGATATGAAAACGGTAAAAAGAACTTAAGTGATGCAGGAGGCGTCCTTCAGTGGCTGAGGTCACATCTGACCTGGGCTCAGTGAACACCACTGATTGACGCATGCACACGTTTGGTTTAGAGGCTAGAGGGGATCCCTGAGAGCGGACGTCCGTCCTGTCTTGTGTCCAGGCTCACCCTCTGTCCCACCCGGGGGATTCTTGAGGGCCATAAACATTTAACGATCATGGGAACTTGGTTTACCCATCCAGCTCCTCTGCAGGGACAAGTGGCTCTGTCCACTGAGCTGTGTCCACAGAACCCACTGTCCTCATCCCTTAAAAGGACCTGATGAGGGAAACTGAGGGACTTTTTATGTGTTAATTTCTGGAAGGACGTTTTCCGGAAGAGAGCGCAGGATGATGATCCCCCCCCCACCCTCCTCTTCGCCCGCTCTGCCTGAAGTTCATCAGCCGAGGAGGAATGTGTTCTTTTAGATGGGCGGTGATTGTCGGGGTTTCTCTATAAATAACTTCTTGTCAGCCAGCCAAGCAGTGCTGTCCAGCTCCAGCAGCAGCAGGCACCAGTAACCACAGCGCTTCTGCACCAGCCTGTTAAAGGGAGAGTTCAGTTGTATGAGGTACTTTTACATCGTCAGTGTATTAACTAAAGTAGATGGAGTTTAAAGAAACCGGCAGGAGTACCAGCACAGGAGCAAAGCTATGTACTGCTGTGGATGTATTTAAGACACCTAAACATATCTATATCAGTTGAAGTGTACGTCTATTTTTAGACATTTTTTACAGCTTAAGCTTAGTTTATACTTGCCGTAGTGAAGCCGACACGAGAAAATGACGTAGTCCCACCCTGCGCTAGTAGTACACGTCTGAATGTTTGTGACGACGCGTGATCACCTCACTGTCTCACATAGTTCACTGCTAAAAACACTATTTACATGTCTAGGGATTATACTAAGGAGGCCAATTTGTTTTAAATGTTTTAGAAACAGGAGGTCCCAAAAATCTTAATTTGAGTAAATATTTTACAGCCAAGGTTTACAGGATATTCAACCTTTGTTTCTTTATAATGTATGTAATAATAGGTAGCCCATGAATATGAGATATGAGTTTACAGATAATTACAATCCTGAACCGTCCTCAGGCCTCCTGCTGGGTGCTGTGGGGGCCCTAACGGTTTACACAGCTCGTATATCGCGGCAGTAACAGTTGTGCTGTGGAGACCAGAAGGATGCTGGCGGCCGGTGTTTGTGTAATGGAACACCGCAGGCTCTCACAGCCACTAAAGCATCCTTTGTAAACACTGTTTGTTGGTGTAAGACAGTGACTGACTGCAGAGGGCTGCGCTCACTCAAGGCCTCGCTGAGTCCCACTGTTCCTGTGTGTGTGGGGGTGTGTGTGTGTGAGACAGTGTGTGTGTTTTTATTTGTCTAAAGTGTACAGAGGAGGGACTTCTCATTACAGGCGTGTGTGTGTGCTCGTGCACGTTTGTGTGTTCATGTTCCCAATCGTGTCGCTAATTAGAAACGTGTTTTATTTTCCCCTCCCCCTCGTACTGCGAATGAGGGTGTTGAATGGGCCATTATGAGTAGACACTGGAATTATCTTTCTTTGTCTCTCTCTACCTCTCTCTCTGTCCCCCCCCCCCCTCTCTTATTATCATTAGTCACATTCCATCAGTACCCAGTGAGCACTGAGGCTTGCAAGCACATGTTTGTGGCGATTCCGCTCGTTGTTTTCCCCTTCTCTCTCTCACCCCCGTCTTCGCCTTTCACCATTGTCTCCCCGTAACCCAGTTTCTGTCCACTAATGTCACTCTGCCAGCTCTTTCATTTCAGACCCCCCCCCCCTGCCGTTGCCCCTCTCTGTCTCCTCCAGAATATGAGATGGCTGAATTGAAAATGAATGAAAGGCTGGACTCAATGAAGCGGATGATGGCTCAATTGAATGTGCCTCTCAGGAATGCCTGGTGGTGTTGTGCAGTCCTTTGGCTGCAGCTCAGGCTCCAGTCCACTTGTGCTGTGTTGGGTCGAGGATGGACCACTTTGGTTTGTCATGTTGAGATTCTTCTCTGCTGGTCCTGTCCTTCTGCAACGTGTCTTCTTAACAATACATTAGTACTAGTGAGGACGTAAAGCGATCTCTGATTAGAGGACTGAGGTGTGTGTGTGTGTGTGTGTGTGTGTGTGTGTGTGTGTGTGTGTGTG
>NW_022280248.1:49942-51673 GCF_004355925.1 Anarrhichthys ocellatus | reverse complement strand
TGTGTGTGTGTGTGTGTGTGTGTGTGTGTGTGTGTGTGTGTGTGTGTAAATATATATAAATACACGCGCACAGATTGTGTATATACCTGTGTTTTTTGTTTGAAAACCTACCTTATGATATGAACTGAGTCGAATTACTGTTTCTGCAGACTGGGCTGGAACAAGGTGGAGTCCATCACCTAAAAGTAAAGGAACATTTAGATAATGCAATTACACGGCAGGCGCACATTTCCTCCTCTCTCCTCTCATCAAACTGATACATTTTGGCTTACTAAAAAAAACTTCTACTCGGAGGCGAAATGTGATTTCTAACGTTAGAGAATCGAATCACAGGTCCATTCTCTTGTTCTCATGTGTCTGAAACTGTGAATGAAGTTGAGCCTGATCGGATTATTTACTGCAGGAAAGTGAAACCTCTTCCAATTGAGATCAGCGTAGAGCGATGGCCGTCCAGTGTACTGTAGTTTTTGGCTATTTGATTTGCAGCTTTCAGCAAATTTAGAAAGAAGAGGAGTCCTTTGGCCCTTTCCTGTTTGAGTGGAGTGACAGTCTGCACGTTTTCAGCGCTAGTGAAGGAAACACCACTGTGCTCCAAATCCGACCCTGTTTCTGAGAGGAGGAAACAGGAGAAGCAGTGTATTTGTTGAACTAGTGCTTCCATGAGTTGACATGCTTGTCATTCCTGTCTCGGCTCTGCTGGGCTCTGGACCGGTGCTTTCTCAGGATTATCTGCACAGGGTTGTAAAGCGCCTTCCCACCAGAGAGTCGTGACACGCTGACTCCAGAGTTCAGGCTCTGGGGCCACAGAGAAGCAGCTATTTCACCAAGTACTGAAAACTCTACCCCCCCGGGGGTCAAAGGAGCGAGTCTGTTTTTTGGTTTAGATCTGATGATTTGGGGTTCGGTCACTGAGGCATCCATCATTCTGCTTGACCTCTGTGGTCTGCTCGGTCTGGAACTGGAGGTGGTTCTACATTCAGCATGCCAGTGAGTGGAAAAACAAACGTGTGCACGGAAGTGCCTGCTGAGGAGTTTTAGATTCAAATCACATTTGGTTGATATTCCATAGATAAGAATGATCCTAATTATTGTGCTCTAGTAAATATATTTCACTCCGCCGTTGGCCTCTTACCGGTCTTTACCCTTGTTCCCACATACAGGAAATCGCCACCAACAAAGCCGGCTTTCTAATGCTCCTAGTGTGGCAGCAAAAGAGGTGTGTGTCAGCGTGTGTACACTTGGTGAGGACCGGCCTGTTCAGTGGGTTGAATAGTGTCTCTTTCAGTCTATCCCCCCCCCCCCCCCCCCCCCCCCGTTTGGATAAACCCACTGGAGATCCGCCTGAACTCGCAGGAGATAATGCTTCTGAGCCAGCGGTGGAGGAGGAGAGGTGGGTAGAAAGAAAGAGAGGGAAATAATGAGCGGGGAAACAGGAGGCTTTACTGTATATGGAGAAGAATGGGAGAACTTGCTGTCATAACTGACTGCTGAGTATTACAGTGTTTCACAAAGTAAGCGTGAAACCACCGATACAGCAGGTCAAACAAGGGAACTCTACCCCTTCCCAAGCTTCTCATGCCAGCTTCTTTTACCTCATGGCAACTTGTTTTTCTGTCAGGGACTCTGAAACCAGATGGTTTTGTACCTTGTATCCTAGCAATGAGGGAGGATTGTATACTTGGACTGTGTGTGTGTGTGTGTGTGTGTGTGTGTGTGTGTGTGTGTGTGTGT
>NW_022280248.1:14231-49932 GCF_004355925.1 Anarrhichthys ocellatus | reverse complement strand
GTGTGTGTGTGTGTGTGTGTGTGTGTGTGTGTGTGTGTGTGTGTGTGCGCGCGCGCGCGCATGTGTGTGTGTGGCACTGAAAGGCCTCTTGCACTGACACTACTTGACTTGGCCTCTGCTGAGGGCTTTTTATATGCAAAAAAAAGCGGATGTAGCCAGTTAGACATAGGTCTGACAGGAATTTCAATGGGTATGAGCTTCCCACGACTCTTAGTGGACTGCAGGGATGCCAACAAATACAAGGTGTTTGAACATCACAGTCTGTGTCAGTAGGTTTGTGATAATGTCCTTTAGCGTGAGGTTTGTCATCTCTGCATTAGCTGCTGTAAATCACACTGGGTGTCCTAGCATAGTAGGCTTGGGTATTACGATATACCAGGGTATTTAACTACAAATATGCTGTACAAGTAGCTTTAAAGATGCAAATAAATATTTTTCCTCTTACCTGTGGTGATATTAATCAATCTAGATCGTTTTGGTGTGAGTTGCCAAGAGTAGAGATGTCTGCCTTCTCGGCTTGTGGTGCTAAAAGCGCCAAAAATACATTTGAACTCTAACAATGTCTCTTTGACCCTGTTAGCGGTTTCATGTATTTTCTTTCTACCAAGCTACACCCTCCAATCTACTCATGGACGAGATGCTCGTGACAGCGCGAGATGTAAACGAACGAATGGCTGTAACATTAGCTAGCTCAGTGGTGCTAGGTGAGCTAGCAGTATGGAGTATAGATGAACACTTCCTTCTGTGCGGGGATGCAGTTGGTGGGTGTAGTTTTGTTGAAAGAAAATAGACTCTAAATGTTTTTGGATTATCTTGAGTAACCGGGTCATGATTTCATGAAGACGGACATCTCTACGGCTCATATCTCCAACACTCTGCAACTCATATCAAAACAATCTAGATTGATAAATAGCACTACAGGTAAGAAGAAAAATATGTATTTTGGGGTGAACTGTCCGATTAAATTAAGTCCGCTGTAACGTAATAGCTGTGAGCGTAGCAGTGCAGTGTGTGTACAGTTTATTTGTCAGTGAATGACTAAAGCTACTGGCTGCATGGCTACTAGTGACACCCAGGGTTGTGTTCGGTCATCAATGCTAGTGCTGCTGGCTAGGGCAGCTCGCAACAGCATTTTCCCTGTGTGGCCCTCAATCATATGCTGGCTCCTTAAATTGGCACTCAGTCATCACAACTTTGAGAACCCCTGGTTCAGAGTATACTGATGTATATTCTCTCTCCTTTGTGTTGCAGGTTGCGTCCAGAAGGATGTGCTTTTAAACCTGAGCAGCTGGGAGGTCAAGAGGTGACATGCCTCTGTAAAACACCACTGGAAACAAATGGTGAGGAGTCAATGGCTCACATGTCTCAGAGAGTTTGTTATGCTTAAGGGTGCTTTCACACCTGTAGCTGGGTTCATTTGATCCGGACCAAGGGGAGAATGAAACCTTGTTGCATTTTAGTTCTGGTCATGTTCCTGGTCACACTCATGATTGATGAACATGTTGCAAACTTGCTGGCTGGTTCAGTTGGGCTCTAAGTAGATCCATCGTTTGTGTTTTATATCTCACAGTTTAGGGGCTTAATCTACCCAACTTCCTCTGAATTCTCACGCCAGATATTATAAGAGCACATGGCGATGCAAAATAGCCCTGATGTCGTGGATGCTGCCAGGTAAACAGTGTAGTTGGTCTCTGGCCATTCATTCCTGCTCACCAATCTACCTCACGCAAGTTATGGAAAACTGCAGGTTATGATTGGTTAGAGTCCACTAGTAGCCTACCATGTCTCTCAGAGTTCATGACTTTATGATTGCCTAATAATACATAGTCGTGTTTCCATTCATTTGTCAAAGGACTTTTAACTGAACTTATGATAGACTGAAAATATAGGCCAGTTTCCATCAACTGGTTTGGAGCGAGCAAACTCGACTACATTGTAGTTTGGTCAGAAGTTGGCGCTATAGGCTATGCTTTATGCATGGATGTATTCCACCAGAAAACAGAGTAGAAGAATAGTTTGCAAACCATCTGACCGTCTACGAAAGCAAAAAGTTTTAATTGTTTTTTCATGTTAGCTAGTTGCATGTTTCCTGTTTTCTGGAGACGAAGACGAGCATTTATGGTTTATGGGACTATCAACAGCTGATCAGTCATGTGAGCTAAATGTTCACTCCCTCATAATTTATTTGGCATTTCCATATCATCTGTTTTTTGACAAATGCGAAACCCACCTTAAGCTAGCGTAAAACATTTCTACAATTGAGGAAGTTTTATCGAATTTTGCCGTTCCCATACAGTTTTTCTTATGTGCATAAAAATATGTAAATGGTAACACAGTTATTGACACAATGGCCTCAGCAGGGAGGGGTCTGGTCCCAGCATTAGCTAGCTAGTTGCAACAGTTATAAAACACAGCACATGCAGGTCAAGAAGGTAAGACGGCCTCGCATACAGGTGACCCTCAGTACCTCCGTTTAGAAACAGTATCCTATTGTTGTGGGCTTGACAGTGATTCATCCCACTGCTTGTACCCGGTGACCTAGTACTGGTCCATGGCTCCCTGCTTGGAACCACTGTTCTAAGAAAATGTACAGATGGTTACAAACAGTTTTAGTATAATTTACTTGAAACTGTCTGAATTTTAGACTGTCTTTAAATTTAAATTACCTCAGCTAATCCACTTAATACAGTACAGACATGACCAAAAAAAGGAACTAAATGTGTGACCATATGGGGATCCATGGCATAATGTATCTGTATGGAGGTCTGTCGTACAAAAACGTTTGACGACTCCTAACAACTTGTCCTGTCTTCTGTCCACCAGCTCTGCTGCCATGCCTCTGGGGATAGCGCGTCGTCTTTCAGGGTTAGCAGTCCAGACGCTGCTGTCGCTCCTGCTGCTAGCCGTCGGCTGGCCCCTCACACAAGGATCAGACTCGTCCCCCTCCAGTCTTTACCCCACCTTTATTCGGAACGACATTCTGTTTGAGCACTTGGCCCTGCATCCCGACCCCAGTGTGAGTCGGGTCTACGTCGGGGCCCGGGATCACCTGTTCCAGTTGGATCGGTTCCTCCAACTTGAACTTCAGGCTGACACCGGACCTGTCGCAGACAGTCGGGAGTGTTTACCTCCTGTAACCGAGAGCAACTGCCCTCAGGCCAGGCTCACCAGCAACCACAACAAGCTCCTGCTGGTCGACCCTTACTCCATGGAACTCATCACCTGCGGGAGTGTCAACCAAGGAATCTGCCAGAAACGTAATCTGAGTTCTGTGGATGAGGTACGTTTCTCCACAGAGAGGCCCGTGGATACTCAATACGTAGCAGCTAACCACCCCAACGTTAGCACCGTGGGACTCGTGGTTCGCTCTCATCCTGACAGGCAGCCAGTACTGTTTGTGGGGCGGGGTTACACCAGCAGCCACCCACCTATTTCCACACGAAACCTTGCCCAGGCACCCATTTTTTCTTACGAGGAGACCGCCAAGTTGGCCGTGGCTGGCCGTCTCTCGGAATACGACCATCATTTTGTCTCATCATTCGCCCACCGTCAGCATGTATACTTCCTCTTCTACAGACGAGACCTAAAGTCACAGTCACGGGAGTACCGCACCTACGTCTCTCGTGTT
This sequence comes from Anarrhichthys ocellatus, assembly GCF_004355925.1. Classification (NCBI taxonomy): domain Eukaryota; kingdom Metazoa; phylum Chordata; class Actinopteri; order Perciformes; family Anarhichadidae; genus Anarrhichthys; species Anarrhichthys ocellatus. The sequence goes on along the minus strand of NW_022280248.1, from coordinate 46,304 downwards.
TGCTTGGACGACCAGGCCTATTACTCCTACGTGGAAGTGCCCATGACATGTCGTTCCAGGGCAGGGAAAATTTACAACCTTTTGCAGGCTGTCCAGCTTGGCCTCACCGAGGACGGCACAGCGAGTCAAGGCTCAGAAGTTCTTCTCGGTGTCTTCTCCACCCGTTTGGCTTCATCGACTCTGCCCAGCGAGGACTCAGCCCTCTGTATGTTTAACCTCAAAGACGTGGACCGCAGGATTAACGCCACCAGAGACCTGTGCTACACACAGATGGGTAGAGAAACAGGACTGGAGGCGGCCTACATCGAGTACGAAGTTAAATCCAACTGTGCCAACCTGCCCGAGGTGAGTTGTACAGTTTGCTTGTTTCTGTGGTTGCTTACTAACAATCGCCCAATACATAATTGATTTGACTAAAATAGAAAATATGCCCTAGAATGTATGTGGTTCAGACAAATGACCAATGAGATGGACCTGAAGAAAGGCTTTTAACCATCACTTTCTCCAGTGAAACCGCACAGCGGTGAACACGCTGAACCAGATAGCAGTTACACTGCTCCACTCCCATGAGTCACTGTGTGTAATTGTATGTTTGTGTGACAGGGTGTTACTGAAAAACAGCATGCATGCTAAGACTGACTGCCTACAATAATAAGAGTGGCCTTGTGTCCTTTTTTTCACATGCTTCCTACTGTGCTGTTTCACATTGGAGTATATTTTCTGTCTCTGAATGAAAAACGTGAACAAAACGTGAACAATCAAATAACCCAATATACTTACAAGTATATGTTGTCCAAGCCTTTTTATCTCTGCCAGGAGATAATGAGAGAGTGTGTGCGTGTGCGCGCGCGCGTGCATGTGTGTGCATCTCTGTGTCTGTCCATGGATGATTTTGCATACTGCTGCACCAAACTGCATAATGTTATTGGTACTCACGTATGCATGCTTAAGGACCTCTCATGGTTGCAGTGACTCACACATCCTCAAAACACCTTCAATTGCTTGTTTGATACTGCAATTGATTAACTGCTGACTCCTCACTACTCCTAACCGGCCCCCAGCTGGTAGGAGCCACAAGTGAGACACAGTGGGGGGAAACAGTTTGCTTACTTTTATTGTTTTGGACAGTGTGTTTGGCAAACAGAACTACACACACAGCTGCTGTGTTTCACAGAGAGACAGGTTTTTTTGGTGCAGACATCTGCATAGATTAATATTAAAGCGTATCAGTTGTGTCAGGAGTGCAAGGGAAAAACACATCTGATACACTTGCAGTCTAGACGGGGGGTTTAGCCAATTGTGGGCCGTATGCAATCAATCACACAATACAGTCGTGGTCGTTGCAGACGGACCTGGCTGAGAGCTCTACTGAGTGCAGATCTCTTTTTTTTTTTTTCTGTGATGACTATATTGAATAAAAGCCTCCACCTGCATCTGATGGCGTCCAGGCTATTCCAGCAGTGTCATTTGTATCAGACATTTTTTTAACAGACAACTGTAATGCTGTGGAGGAGGAATTTAATTAGATTCATCCATCGCATGTGCATTAAGGTGTTTACTGCATGTAAACATGGACTTGGATGGACAGCGCGGGCTAGTTTGACATCCTCTTCTATTATCAAAGCTCTGACCCCTCAACCTGTGCAGCCGTGTACAACAGATCGGCTCTAGGGAGAAGGTAGTGCGGGCAGCGTAATTTAATAGTATTGCTGGTCGGAGAGAGATCGATCGGCGGCATTCGCCGTACTTAGTGGGGTGGGGTTGAGGGTAATGTTTAACAAGCCCTGACAAGGACGGATAAAGACACACCAGTCGGGGACAAGGCTCTGAAGGAGAAAGACATAAAGAGACACAGATTACAGTGGAGCAAAAAATGAAAGAAAAGTAAAACGGAGGGGTAGGAAGAGGAACGGGTCAGATATGAATATATGTTTGTGAATATAAATGTGAAAAGGGGGGGGGGGGATCAAACCATATACGGGGAACAGCGTGGAGAGATTTGGAGCTGAAGAGATTTACAGTGTCATTAAGATTTCAAATCTCAATTGGATTCCTGTACGCAAACAAAACCAAAGCAGCTTCATCCCCCTTCAGTGTTTGCCAGGACAGTCCATCTGCACCAGGGACAGACTATCACGCGAGGTCTAAGCTGTTATTTGTTTGTCATTGAAGATGGGGTTTAGGACTCCTACCAAATACTCGTGGCCGAAATGCAACTTAAGCAGCCTTAGCTGTTATTGCCTCCCTCAGTGTTTGTGGTGAATGTCCACGTAAATGATAATGTGAAGTCTTCATGACCTGCCCACAATCCTATTTATTACATGGCTTCTCACTAAAAAATAATTATTTTACTTAAACCCCCGCCCCCCACAAATAAACAAAACACCTTGTTTGTATTGCCGATGGCCAAAAGGCTAAACTCAAGGCTTCAAAACCGTGGTCCCCAAAACCAATGGGTGAAGTTATGGTGACTACGTCCACTTCTTACAGTCTATGGTACGGAGATCAGAACTGCGTCCATAGCAACAGTCTTTAGTCATAGCAGTGGCCTGCTGTAAAGAAATAACAGGCCGTAATACAGTGTAGTAATACAGTGTTGTAGTAATTGTGTAGGAATACAGTGTAGTAATAGTGTAGTAATACAGTGTAATAATACAGTGTAGTAATACAGTGCAATCACAGGCTCTCATCAGCCATAGTAGTCTGTAAGCTTTCAGGCCATGCTCATAGACCGGATGTCATAACTTCATAACTATTCCAGTAGTCATCATACAGTTTAGGGTTATTCTTAGCATGCAGTCACCCTGCTTGTTTTCCTCCTAATGGTTGGCTTCTCATCATGTGGACTACACTAGCCGTCTAAACTGTCCTTTCACTCCCCGTGGTTAACTTCATCAATACATGAAGCTACTCGGACAGCTATGTTATTACACCAAGCTTCGTGTTGGACAGTTTTGTGCCGCATATCAGCGGTTTCTCAAGAGCAGGCCAAATAAGGAATCCATTCATAACAACGCACCAACCAGCCCACCACATGTAATCCATCAAAACAAGGAGCCTTCAACAGCCAGAGCTCTCAGGTTCATTGCCTTTGCTTCCTATTGTCGAGATGACCGATCATGAAGCAGCGACCCCGCTTTCAAACGCTGTTGTGGAAAAAATAAATTGCCCCTAACGAAGAACAACAACCCCGCCGCCAGAGCAAAGACTCCCTACTGCCAAACTATGGAAGCAAAAACAAATTGTAGGCTTTTCAAACAGCGAGTGTTGAAGTCGATGGAATCCAGTGAGTTTGTTCCCAAACCACTCCACAATAAATTCTGCTGGGATTTTACTGACCACAATAGGAACACAGCGGTTTTATTTTTGGTAACGAATAACATATCCCTTGATGGCCTTCTTTTTGCAAAACACAAGCACATATGATGTGTGTTGTCTAATCTCCAGGTCACCTGACACGATTTTTCTCTGCCGTGTCCCCGCTGTAGAACACTCTGAATGCGTACCCCTGCGGCTCTGACCACACCCCCAGCCCGATGGCCAGCAGGATGGCCGTGGAGACGGAGACCATATTGGACAGCCCGTCCGCCCGTCTCACCGCCGTGGCCGTCAGCGTGAGGCCGGGACACACCATCGCCTTCCTGGGAGACTCCAAGGGGAACCTGCACAAGGTAGCGTGAGGTCACAGATTTTAAGCTGTGCACGGACTCACACACACGCACAAAAAAAAGGTGTACTTTGCAGATGCGCTTACTGTGATTTTGTAGATATTCTGCTGTTATTGCTGGAAATATGAAGTAATAGTCTGGCATACTCTGCAACTTGTGTCATCATTTTGAGTTCAGGCCCTATTTGGGCAACATGTGTTGGGTGTTTGACTGTAATACCTGTCCCTGCACAGACATGGTAGTCACCCCAGCAGACACTCTTCTCTGTTCACCTCCAGAGGCCGGACGCTCTCTGTTCATGTGCCAACCAGTGGAGGTCTAAAATAGTCTCGGTGTGAAGAGGCAGGCAGGCTGATCTCAGCACTCCAGAAATAATCTCAGGAGTCCTGCTACATCTTTACTTATGTTTCCACCTTGATTTTCCCTTTGTACTAACTCAAATGATGAGAACATAGATCTCAAAACATCTGTGTGTGCCGGGTAGATCAGTGCCTCTGGTGACTCATAGCTATTAAAAAGATTTGAAAACGTCTGGCTCATAGATTAATGAGTCATAAGGTACCTGCTTGTAGAAATAGGGAAAGTAGTTGAAGTTAGATTCGAACACTGTTATTTAGTATTCTGTTATCATTTTTACCAGCAAAAAACTGTTTGTCTTGACTGTTTCCCAACTATTTCTGTTACCGTGGCCTGATGAATCTGTTAATTGGCTCACGGGAAGAGAGGAGCTGTGGGCCCCTTTTTCCCTTCAGTTGGCAGTTGCCCACTTTGCCTGGTTGGTAATCCAGCCTTGGCTGTTACTATTTTTTTAGATTAGTAATTCTCATTGTGACTCACTAGATTTGATTTAATAACGCGTCAACTTCCCCAGCACTAATATAAATGTATCAAATACATTACATTTTTGTCTACATTTCTCTTTGAGGTGGTTTTTTTGGTACACCTAGTTCCATCTAATGTCCATCCAATACAACTTTTTTAAGCTCATCAGATTCAGTTTTTGTTTTGACACCAACCCAAATTATGCCAAGAGAGTGGACAGTATTCACATTTAGTGGCTAGCCACTAGCTCGGCCGTGCTTGTGCATTTAGCGGCAGAGCGCCAGTACGGAGGACAGGAAGTAGTAAATTCTAACGTGTCTTAGAATAACAGAAGCTCATTCTGCTTTAAAGGGGATGCCCCTGCTGACTCCAGGGTCCCACTCACTAGAAATGTCCGAACCTTTCAGTCACAGTGAGCAGCCTGTGAGCGCTCAGCTCCATGACTGGATCATGTGAAGCTCCTCTGAAGTGACATTGTCCTCTGCGAGGCTGTCAGTTTGATTCCCAAGGTGTTGCAGCTGAATGCGTGTGTGTGTGTGTGTGTGTGTGGGTGGCGGGGGGGGGGATTGAATAGAGAACGTCAGCTGAGCATGTGTATAACAGCAATGTATCTCACCAGGGTTGGACTAGTTGATCACAGAATACATTTGATGTTTTTATGTTGATTTGTAATAAGTGGACTAGGCTAGAAGGTCATTGGAGCAGGGAGGTTTTGGGAGGCCCCTTGATATCAGGAGTTTACAGATCCACACACAGTCGGCTCTTTGTGTGGCTTGTGGTTGAGGCCCCCCCTGCACATGCAGAAGTGGCACAATGACAGCCATTAACGTATTTCTGCACAGTTATGTCACACAGAGCCAGAGCCAGCTCAACAGCGAGCCGCACATCACTGCGACCACAAAACAGAGCTACGTGCTCCAGTTGTGCGCCGTCACCGCTGACTGGCAGACACGTGCGCTTTCCAACAGAGCGACTCATTCAGAATGATGGCGAGTTACTGGTCAGAACAGCAGACGGTGTCACTGTCATTAATGGATGCATTGTCAGTCTGTGTCGTTCTCACTGCAGCCACCAACAGAGAACATTTCAATTGAAACTGTGGCAGCACCCTGTTCACCTGATGTACTCGGTGTGAAAGAAGTATGTCCGCTAGAATCTGGTGTGGTCGGGCAGAGAGAACAAAGTGAGCAAACATTTTAAGAAAGCTCTTTCTTTTTTTCTTTCCTTGTGTGGAGGAGTAAATATTATAGGAACAAAGTTGTTATTCCTCAGTTGTCTTTCTTTCATTCATTTCGTCATTCATTTACAGTCAGTCTGTGTCCTCTAGTGGCTGTCAAAATTAAAGTGACAAAAAGATAAATAAACCTTTGTTATTATTTAAATATGTCCATGTTGACGTCTTGTATAAAGGTATGTTCGGACAGAAGGCAAAGCGTGTCATTTGTACAGAGGTGGCCGCCAGATCGCTTGTGCACTCTGTGTTGAGTGGTTGAGAACGAACAATGTACCAACTGTGCACATGTGAGCTGTAAGCTAGCCACAGTCGCATCTCCTTCATCTGTCAACCTGCCAGTCCATCTATCTGTTTGCTGCACACCAATTGTGGGATTGGAAGTGTATCAGTGCATTTACGTGGCAGCTCGAAAACTCATCAGAAACTCTGGTTGTTTTCGACATTTCCCTCCAGTCGCCTCCACGCCGACGACAGCTGTGCCCGAGGCCTTTTATTTTTGGGTTGTCCGTCCCTCCATCCATCCGGTCCATTCTCATGAACGCCACATCTCAGGAACAAATAAAGGAAATTTCAGCAAATTTGGAACAAAAGTCCACCTGGACTCAAGGATGAACTGATCAGATTTTGTTGATCACAGGTCAAGGTCACTTTGACCCATTCTCGTGAATCAAGCCTCATGTTGTGTCTGAACACCTCATGTTGTGTCTGAACACCTCATGTTGTGTCTGAACACGCCATGTTGTGTCTGAACACAATCTTATCTTCGACCCTCTCCAAGTGTTGTTGACCTCCAGTCTCTGGCAGGTAATCATGGTGCAAAGTGATTGGCTAATTGCAGTTAGCTGCTTGGAATAACTGGAGGGCTGAATGGAATTAAGATGGAGTTCAAGACACAGGAGCCAGTATGACATTCGGGGAAGCCTAATTCCTGATACCTCACCAGTCTTATAAACGGTTGCATGAAGACGCGTTGCTGACCAGTGAGGATTCCGCCTCTCAATGTTTGTTTTGTCGAGTTCAGCTCATGGTGGAAGAAAGAGAGGGTTTGTGCAGCTAGCATGCAACGGCTGGTATACAGCTTCCAGTTCAACTCTCTGTCTTACATTTCCCAATCCTCTCTTGACAGTCTTTGTGTTTTACATCTTATTTTACCCTGCCCTCGAAAAACCTTGAATTTGTAGAATTTTGTGTCCCTTCCACTCCTCTTTCACTTGTTTGAAGAAAGGAATGTCATTGAGTCATCTGTTGTGTGGTTTCATTAATTTGCTGTAATATAAATGCACAGATATCAAAGCATGGACAGTCTGTCTTTGAGGAGCTGTGGGATCAAAGAGTGTCAAAGCTAACCTCAAATCCTCCACATACCTGGAGGACTTAGATTAGGCTGGCATCATCCTGGCCCGCATCCCCATATCATATTTATCACAGCCTCCATTGTCTGCTACTACACACACACACACCCACACACTCTGATATCCTGTGAAACCTGAACTCACAGGGCAGATGAGGAAATCTACACTTCCTCCTGACCTGTGCTGGATCTTCCCATTAGGGTGATTGTGTCTTTCTTCCAGCCGAGTTCCCCTCACAGTGGAGGATCTCACTAATGACATCAGATGGAATGAAGCTGATGTTCAGGCTCCTGTAAATAACATCAAAGGGCTGATGTGGAACAGTTGGCCAGGCTGCCCTCCCGTATTAACCCACATTACAGCAGCTCCGCACTTTTAACAGGCAGCACAATCTCAGACGGCTCACGGAGGCCTCCTGATGTTGTCTGGTTGTTTCTGGGCTCTGACTATCTGGATTTGTCTCTTTATACTATAATACAGAATTTCTAATCTGGTTACATTTCTTTTAACACTTCATTTCCTTTTTATTTTTGTGGTTATGTCAAAATACAACTGTGTGTTAGCACCGTAGACTGTATATAAAAGTAGATGTCGTCACCTATTGGTTTGTGGAATGCCGTTATGAAGCCTGGATTTTGGCACCTTGGCCGTCGCCATCTTGTTTTTGTTTTTTTTGGAGCCAGAAGTGAACCCATTTGGATGAGAGGGTGGAGCTATGGAAAAATGAGGGGCTAGGTAACGTTAGCATAACAAATGCAAAGTCCAGCTAGCGCTAGCTTGATTAGCAATGTGCAGCCATAATTCACGTCAACTGTGATGGTATGCTAATTTTGGCAAGCAAGAAACAGGCTTGTTTGTTCTGTACTTACTGGGAAACAAAACAAGGGCCGACCCCTAAGAGAGTCTTTTAGTACACCGAGCTAAGCTAACAAATCAGATATGGTGAGCACAGACACCGATATCTGCTAGCTTGAATTAGTGCTAACATATAAATAATAGCACAGACTTCTTGAACAGTTTGTTAGTATAATGAACTGCACAGCAAGCCATGTGATTTGTCTCATAGCTGCATGAGACATTCTCCAAAAGGCACCAACACCACAACCGAGCTAGCGGCTAGCCACCTAGCACCCACTTGACACTCATAGCAGCCACACCCTTAATTAGATAGATAGATAGATATAAACTTTATTCATCCCCAGGGGGAAATTAGTTTGTAGCAGCAGCAATTTACAGAGTAAAATATAACGTATGGAAATGCACAATATATACAGTACAATAAAATAACAGAGCAGATATTGAATTTGAAGAAATAGATTAATAAAAAAAATAAGATAAAATAGAATAAAAAATAGAAATGCACAGTATATACAATGAATAGAGTGATATTAATTAAATTAACAACCAGTAAACTAAACAAACTGGACAGTAGAGCAAGGATCACCAACAACAAGCAACAACCGTGTAGCGTTGTTGTAGTAATGTGAAGGACGATGATCTGGCCCGAGGTGTTTTATTATAAAGTCTAATGGCAGAGGGCAGGAATGTTTTTCTGAATCTGTCCTTGTGACAGCGGAGCTGGATGAGTCTGTTAGAGAAGGTGCTCCGCTGTCCCTGCAGGAGGTGGTGGAGAGGGTGGTCCGGGTTATCCAATATGGATAATAGTTTCTTCAGTGTCCTCCTCTCCACCACCTCTCCCAGATTGTCTTGTTTGCAGCCAATGATGGAGCCGGCCTTCTTAACCAGTTCGTGTTAAGTCTGTTGGTGTCTCCGGCTCCAATACTGCTCCCCCAGCAGACTATGGCAAAGTACAGTGCACTGGCCACAACAGACTGGTAGAACATCTCCAACATCTTGCTGCACACGTTGAAGGATCGAAGTTTCCTCAAGAAAAAGAGTCGACTCATCCCCTTCTTGTACACAGCGTTGATGTTGGTCTTCCAGTTCAGTCTGTTGTCGATGGAGACTTGTACTTGTACTCCTCCACCATGTCCACATCCTCTCCCAGAACTTTCACCGGTTGTGGAGCCGTCGTCTTCCTCCTGAAGTCGACCACCATCTCTCTGGTCTTGGCCACGTTCAGACGCAGGTGATTTCTACCGGCCCACTCCACAAAGTCATCCACTACTGCCCTGTACTCCTCCTCCCGTCCGTCCCTTATACACCCGACCACTGCAGAGTCATCAGAGAACTTCTGCAGATGGCATGACACAGAGTTGTACTGGAAGTCATTGGTGTACAAGGTGAACAGGAAGGGAGACAGAACAGTTCCCTGTGGGGCTCCAGTGTCACTGACCACCACATCAGACAGCACACTGCCCAGTCGGACAAACTGTGGTCTGCCCGTGAGGTAGTCAGTGATCCAGGAGACAGTGGACGCGTTAACCCCCACCACCCGCAGCTTCTCACTCAGCAGCACTGGTTGGATGGTGTTAAATGCACTGGAGAAATCAAAGAAAGTGATTCTCACAGAGCCACCGGTTCCGTCCAGGTGCGACTGAGCTCGTTGCAGCAGGTAGATGATGGCGTCGTCCACCCCCACATGAGGCTGGTATGCAAATTGCAGAGGGTCCAGTGAGGATTTCACTTGCGGTTGGAGGTGGGCCAAGACCAGCCTCTCCAGCACCTTCATCACATGTGATGTGAGGGCAACTGGTCGGTAGTCATTGAGGCCAGATGGTGTCGTCTTCTTAGGTACAGGAACCAGGCACGACGTCTTCCACAGCACCGGGACATCCTCTTGCTTCAGGCTCAGGTTGTAAAGGTGTTGCAGGACATCAGACAGCTGGATGGCGCAGGTCTTCAGGACCCTGGGGCTGATGCCATCAGGTCCCGCAGCCTTGCCTTGGTGGAGTCTCTCCAGCTGTCTTCTCACCTGGCCAGTCGTCACAGGGGGGGGGTCATTGTGTCGGTGGTGGCAGAGCCCTTTGAAGTGGAGGGCTCTGTGTCTATGCAGCTCACCAGAGGGGGAGGTGTTTGGGAGGTGGGACAGATGAGGGCTGTACATGTAATTATGCATAGCTCTAAGCCTTAATGTCATTTAAATGGATGAGTTGCAAAAAGATTCACTCCCCATACAGTTGTTATGATCAGGGAAATTAGCTTTAGAGACCCAAACTGTCTATTGTTATAAGCTGTACACATGTTTGTTTCAGCTGTAAATTTGGGCATTTAACCATCATGTGGTGCAGACTAATCTCGATAAACTTAATATCCTTTCAGTGTTGTTCTTTAGAGTTAAAGGGGAATTCCACCAATTTTACACACCAAAGTCTGATAACTGGAGCTCTAGTGGAGTTACCCTGAATATACAGCTGTATAAAGGCTTTAATGTCTCCAGATAGAGCTGTTTGAAGTCTGATAAATGTCCTCGAGTGATGTCACTTGAGTCAGCGTTGACAATAAGTTTGGAGAGTAGAGTTAGAAAGAAGGGAATTCACCAGACCTCTGTCGCCCGATTCTCATCTTTTTGAAGCTAGACTCAAAGTTACGTTGGCCGCTTTCAGCATAAACGCACACAAAGCACCAGTTCCTCGACAAGGCAGAAGAAAAAAGAGAATACGCTTGTTCTTCTGCATCAATTTTAATCCTATTTCTAAACTGTCCATGGCGAGTCTGAACATGTCAAATGAGTCCAACTCTAAATTGGAGTACTTTTTGAGTTCCTTAAGCTTCTTCTTCCCATTTCTCTCAAACTTTGGACAAAACAACCGTTTGCAACATCCGTTTTTCAAATATTTGCGCCATTTCACAGGGTCACATTTTGCATTGCAGCTCAGTGCATATTTATGTCTATTAAATCCTTACATAACCCCAACATTCATGTCTGTGTGCACATTTCCTCAGGTGTTCCTGGGGCCAAACGGCGAAGTGGAGGAGTACTCCGTCATGTCCATTCAGCAGAACACAGCCATTAGTTCGGACCTCATCCTGGACCAGAAAGAGGAACATCTCTTCATCATGACTCATAATATGGTATAAGCACACGCAGATAATTTGCACTCTTGTAGCCTCATTTCATGCTTTGTTTTCTCAACGCATCCTTCCTGTCATGTAGTTGTACAGCTAAAGAGAAATAATTCAGACTCTCTTGTTTCTGCCCCAAATAGCAGCCTGTAGTTAGGATTATTCTAATGACCATATTTTCATTATGCATTGTTCCACTGGAAAAAGTGGGCCACCTATTATTTTTAATCAGATTTCCTGGAGCTTAGTGAGCACGACTGATCACGATTGTGTTGTCCTGGTTCCAGCTGCAGAAGAGGCCCGTGGCTGAATGCCAGCAGCACCCAGACTGCCACTCCTGCCTGCTGGCCCACGACCCCTACTGTGGCTGGTGTGTCCTGGAGGGCAGGTGAGATAAACCACCTAAAGTCCTAATCTAGCATCATATAATGTGTGGCTGAAATTGAATTGAATTACAACTGAATTCTAATTTCTGACTTCAGAAAACGTCTCTGAATAATACTAAACCTTTGTAAACTTCAGTCTATGTAACCTCACCTGAACAGCAACCACCATTGCTACAAATAATAATTACAGATAATGCTAATTGCTAAGACGTAGCGTAACAGTAGACTAAGTCGAAAAGCGTGTTATGCCACTTACGCTGCAACATCTGTCTAAAGTTTGCTATTTAAAGTTTACGCTCCTATTGCTTATGATGTTTTTATTTCTAAGAGGAAGAATCATATTCTTATCAAAAGTTTGACATTCACAGATTTATTATAAACAGTATTAACTGAATTGTAAAATGTAAAATATATTCAAAATGAACTACTCACGTTGCTGTGAAATGTTCCTTTTTGAATATTATGAATATTACTGAAATAAAAAGTTGAGTGCTGACATGTAGTGTTGTATCAGCTGCTGGCACTCTTTTCAAAGTTTTCAAAGTGTTTTTGCCAAGTCATGTTTGAGTGTGCTCCGGTGGGGTTGCGTTTGAGTCTGATGAAAGAAATCTTCCTCTCCCTCCCATCTGTGTCTCCTCCCCTCTCCTCACTGCTCTGCCTCACCACCCGGCCTCCCACTCCCTCTCACCTGGATGTTTTTCTCTCTGCTCCTCTCTTATCATCCTCACTCCATCTGTCATATTCTTCGTGCCTTCATAACAGTCCCGCTTGTAAAGTTTCCTTGTTTGGAATCTGTTTCCTAGTTCAAGTAAATTTTTCTCAACTTCTGACACACTACTTTTATTAGATAGTTTTAGAAGCAGAAACCAGACCCCTCTGCCAATCACAACATAACATGGTAACAGTCCAGGAAGGAGTTATTGTGCAGTTTTACAATCACAGTATGATTTATGGATTTGCAGTATACACCGAAGGTCATTGCCATGCTTCAAGTGTAAATGGCTGTTTTATAGAGTTTGAGAGGCAGATGGTGAGCTGAACTTAAAATCACAACACACAGTGACGATGATGTCAGCGCGTGCTTTCCCTCGCAGGTGTGTGTTGCAGTCAGAGTGTTCTCGTGGGAAGCAGCCGGGTCAGTGGCTGTGGAGCTTCGACATGGAGCAGCAGTGTCTGGCCGTCCAGGACCTCAACCCCTCCAACGTCAGCAGGGAGGAGAGCAGGACGGTGAGTCTGCAGCAGTGACACAAACCCGAGCAGCGACAGAGCAAAACCAAATTCTAGACGTACATCTGCCCGCCCGTACACACATCTGCAAAGGATCTAAGGGAGGATGAGCAAAAGCATCCTTTCTGTTTTCTGCTCATAAAACATCCACCTCAAGCACCTACAGGCCTTTTCCAAGAATATCTTGCAATAACCCCCCCCCCCCCCCAATGATAACAGTCTCCTCACATACCAAAACACCATACACCCACATATCTCACCTCGCCGTAAGTCATCCAACAGTCTCTTATCAGCCGGAAGATCAACTGTGCGCTGGCTAGGGAAACTGTGTGTGTGTGTGTGTGTGTGTGTGTGTGTGTGTGTGTGTGTGTGTGTGTGTGTGTGTGTGTGTGTGTGTGTGTGAGGGAGTGCGTGAGAAGATAGTGATCAGAGCCCTGTCCTGTCATATCCTGGTGCAGGAGAGAAGTTACAGTATCTGTCATCTGTGTAGAAGATGGTGCCTATGGATAGCAGCAGAGGCAAAAACATTTGTACAATACACAAAGACAGTGTTACATCATGGGAGAGGACGACTCAAGAACATTTCGTCTTTTAAGTCCAAGTACAATGGGTGGGTGTGAGGTAGACAAGTTGGGATCACATGCATATTTCCCTGGGATTGTAAATGTTAGAGATGCACTGATACAAGTACAAGTACTAACGTGTAGAAAAGAGGTTCAACACAACGCAGTCGGCTCCCTTTAGGAGCCGACTGCCTTTAGGAGCCGACTGCTTATCTGCTAAGCAGAATGCCCACAGCATTTGAGCAAACTTTGGAGGCCAGCTATAGCAAGACTGTATGGAGAATGAAAAATCTGAAAAGGTAACTTTTGCTGGCTTGATCCAGTGATGTTTGGCGATTTGGTGACAATTGCTCAAAGTGTGTTGGGGGAGCAGTGGAGTAACAGATTTTTTCTGAAAATTACAGTTAAATAGTTACAGACCAAAACGTAACATTCATGGTTATACCACCACCATCCGAAATTTCTGCTTTTCTGTGTCTCATGAGATAACAGCTTGAATATCTTTGGGTCTTGGGTTTGTTGTTGGACAAGTCGAGCAATTTAATGACAGCTTGAGCTTTAGGAAATCGTTATGAAAATTTCTCAATATTCCTTAAAATCTTATGGACCAAATCAGGAATTAAAATCATACTAAATAGTCATTTTTATTTATTAAAAGAAATCTGGTACTATGATTTGGGGAAAGAGTTTACTTTAAGAGTTACTAATTGATCTGAATGGAATCAGTTAAGGTCCAAAAATCAACACAAGGTGATCTATGTCCTACTGCCATCCTACAGTGGAAGCCACAGCCACCGGAGGGAAAAACAATAAGGGCTGACACGCTGACAAAATGCCTGTTGCTAGCAAAAAACGGGAGATTTCTGCACGTCAAAGGAATTTTGTAGCACCCTATGTCTACCAGTCTTTCAATCGGAAGATCAGAGGTTCGATCCCCCGGCTCCTCCAGTCCATGTCGATGGGCAAGACACAACCCCTGATTGCTGTCAAAGGCTGTGGCTGTGCCTGTGGTGTGGTGTGGTGACCTTCAGTTCTGCTGTTCAGCAGCTTATAATAACTTAGTTCCGGGTTCTTAAATTTGTTGGTGGTGTGTCCCACCACACAGCGACTTTGTGACAAGGAGGCACCTTCACACAATGCAAAGTCAATGGAGAGTGATGAATTGTTTTCTCCCCCGGTGTGGGCGGGACTCGATTGCGCTCTATACTCTCTGATTGACAGATGATATCTTGGAGCTGTAGACGCTAACACAAATACTACATGACTGAGGAGGGACGGTGGGGCCAAAATAGAAAGAGGAGTATGATAATAAATCAAGTATGATTCATTCTCCTGCAGCAAGGGAATCCATTTCAGTTTTCAAATCAAATGACTTCACATTGACATTTACAAGTGAGCAGATCCGATGAATCAGTCATCATGACCTTCAGTGTCCTCTGTAACAGCACAGGTGTGGCCTCAGTAATGCAGAAGTTTCTGTCCGATAACTACATCAATAACTAACAGTTTATGTTCCAGACGGGGAACTAAAGCCGTAATCTATACTGTCGCCGAAGCCACCAGACTCCATCGGAAAAAAACTGTAATTTTATCTGGTGGAACAAAGAAATTGCTGATCTACTGCTGCCTTGATCGGTTGAGATGATCTTATGAGCTCCATTCCTACACGTATAAATGTGGTTCTAAAACAAACATGGATCTGATGAGGGTTTTGAAGTCTCCCACATGTACAGTAGCGTTGTCTGAAGTGATCTAATAGGAGTTTGAATCGGTGTTTGTTTTTTTGTCTTTCGCCAGGTGTCTCTGTCAGTCGCTGGACTTCCAGTGTTACAGAAAGGCGATTCCTACTCCTGCTTCTTCCAGGACACTAACAGTCCTGCCGCTGTCACCGACACTGGGGTCACCTGCCATTCTCCCGACACCAGCCGAGTACCCGCGGTGCCTCCGGGACAGGGTGAGTGCTCCTCAACCGCAGACCTGAACGGTCTTTGTTTCTAGAACAAAACCGATGAAGCTGAAGTTTAATTACCGGTTTGAACTTTTCAACTTTGCGATAGGAGGATTTGGCTGCATTCTGTTATGAGATTGTTTGCATGCCCAGGCAGACCATACACGTATGCAGTCCAATCCCTGCATCCATGAATGTAGGCTAACCCAATCCATTTCCCCTAAAACCAGCTTACACAGCAGGGAGTAATCTGTATTTTAAAGCATACAACTCCCAATAAATGTATTTCATCGAGGGATTCTATGCTCGATATGTGCTTTGGTTTTCCCTAGTTTGTGTGATTGTTTAGTGAGCTGAGAGCTGCTGTTGTTATAAGTCAGCGGCAATGATAAAAGAAGATTTAAGGGGCTTGTTAATAAAAACTGAAGCCTCTACAGAGGTCACCCTCACCATAACATTCACATGATTTGTGTTTGTTGTGTGTCTCTCTCTCTCTCTCTCACACACACACACACACACACACACACACACACACACGTACGTTCCCATGCCAGCATTCCTGAAACTTGCAGCTTGTTGTAGTTCTCAGGGTGCGGGGCTCAGGAAGAATCAGCCCGGGGGGGTTTACTGAGATATGGACACACAGGCTGCATTTAAGGATCTATCTGTGGCTTACCTTTACTTAAAGAGGGTTAGTGCCAGTGCTTACTTTACAACAAAAAAGGGCAACTGTTGCTTTAAAGTTGGAGATCAGATTCTCACCTGACTGCTGCCTTTTTAACAATGCTTCTCATTTGCACTGATGCAAAAACACATTGTACCATTTTTTAACTCTGGGTAGGCCGGACAAGATAACTCTTTTTGTTGGATGAAAAAGCCCAGGAAAAAAGTGAGAAAAAGTGAGATAAATGATATTGTCTGAATGTTATTTTAAAATATATATACTGTATATTTAATAAAAACATATAGATAAAATAAAACTATGCAGCCAAAACAATAACTAAAATGGACTCTTGGGCTCCGTTAACAAAAGTGTGCAAGTCTGCGCTATGCACAAATCTTAAAATGTTAGAAAAAGGCTGTTTATTCTGGCATAACGTTTTTATGTAAACACAATGGCAATGTTGAGGTCTTCTCCATATATTGTACGATAAATGTTCACGGTGACATGGATTGGAGGCGACCGGTACATTTTTTTATATTACCCAAACTGTGTGTAGTAAACATAGTTTGCTAACCGACTTCCTTGTTTCGACTTAGCGTGAGCCTCCGCAGACGGAGTGTGACCAACGAGTGTAACCCAGAGATTGTAGGTGTAACCGGTAAAAATCCATAAACCAACCTCCACAGGGCAGAGGAGGGATTGTAATTATCTGTAAACTCATACCTCATATTCATGGACTACTTTGTCTTTTTACAAGTTATTATTACAAGCATTATAAAGGTTGAATATCCTGTAAACTATTTGATTTGGCTGCAAAAAATAACTCAAAGATTTTTAAGACCTCCTGTTTCTAAAACATTTAAAACAAATTGGCCTCCTTAGTATAATCCCTAGACATGTAAATGGTGTTTTTATCAGTGAACTATGTGAGACAGTCAATAGATCGCTCGCCAAGTTACATACGTTCAGAGGTGCACGACCAAGCGGCGCGTCCACTTGCGTAGTTGTGTACTCAGTTTTCCTGTGCAGTGAGGAGTTACTGCCAACACTTTAGGCATGCTCACAGTTTTATGCACACAGCCTGTATCCAGAAATGTTAGGTTCAAGAACCTCTCGAAACTGTGGGGGAAACCGCACGTGGTCCAGCCTTGCCAAAAAGTCAGCCGGTTTCAATTATAATCAAAAGTATTTAATACTACAGAAGCTAAAACAAAGTGAATTACACTATTTACAGTATCTATAGATATATATTTACAGCATCGATATAGAAATATGATCAGCGCGGAAAAGCAGTCATACACACCACCTGGATGACAATGAGATGAACAGCAAGAATGCTATTTCTGAATTTCTGAGCAGTTGTTCTAAACTGGTCTGGCTGCGGGACCCACCATCACCCCTTAATGACAAGCCACAACCCACGACCCAAATTATATATATATATATATTATGTGGGTATATCTATATTCAAGAAGTCTAGTAGTAGTAACGTCTCTGTGTGGTAAACAACTGTCAAATCAAATAAAGAAAGTACACATCAATTATATTTTAACAAATATTATTCTAATTTTTCAAATTTAACTGGATGGATTATAAATAATACATAAATAAATGTTCTTCTCATTTCAAGTAAAATAATGGCTGGAATAAAGAATGAATTACGTAACACAATTCATTTTAGAAAAATGATTTTCACTGAATTGCCATGCAGCTTTAAACTCAGTTCATTCAGGGTGAAGTGAAAAAGCCACAACATTATATTTTTCTCATCTTCCAAAAAGAGAAATTAGTGTTGGAAGAATTCACCTATACAAGTCTGTCCAGTCAGAGTCTAATGACTCTGGTCTCTCTGGCCATTTTTCTCTTTTGGAGATCATCCTATGATTTGACTTTCACAACTCTCACTACAATAGCTCTGCTATCTATATCCTCGTCTCTCCCCATGTGTCAAGGTGTGTCTACATCTCACTCAAATCAGGAAACTTGTCAGAATGCCCATATTTGATTGGCTGAGCTGCATCACGTGATGTGATTCACAACGCATTGGTCGGTGTTTTTCCTGCACTGCTGAACAAGTACCGTAAATGCTGGAATAATTCCGCTGCATAAAAAATGCCCTTCAAAATAAAATCACAACTTTTTTTTTCTTTCTTTTTTTTTCTTTTTTGTCAGGCAAAAAATTGACAAACCACTGAAAACGGGTCCGCGACCCACTTTTGGGTTGCGACCCACCAGTTGAGAATCACTGAGCTAGAGGACCACTGAGCTAGTGTCCCTGTAAATGCCTGTCTGGAAATCCCTGTCTGACCCTTGGCTATTTCTGACAGTTTTAATACATTCAATGACTGTCTTTTATGGCTTAACACTTCTATGGTAAACATACTGTAAACATACTATACATTCGATAAGGATTTGCAACTTTTGGCAAAAACTTCACAAGCATAATTGGCATAGCCCAAGTACTTGCTAACATTTTACTATCCACCTCCAAGGTGCTATAAATTCTACTAAGAAACACTTCTAACTATAAATTCTAAAGCACACCTAATTATGAATCCTAAAACACACCTCTAATTATGAATCCTAAAACACACTTCTAATCATAAAACACTTCTAATTATAAATCTTAAAGCACACTTCTAAACCTAAATTTCCTACAGAAACCATGTAGATAAAGCAATGTTGTCCTGCACCTGACCTCAGACATTACATCAGTACAATATTATTGTAACTAATGGTCAAAACTATGAAAACAATATCCAAATGTAATAATCCATAATGTTGTATGAAGTGTACCCATGCAGTGTATCCTCATGCAGTGTTCTGTGTTGAGCAGTGTGTGACAGAAGGGAAGCCTCTGAGGCCTGTCCTGTCTCTGTCTGGAGGCTGCACATGGCTCTATTAGACCTCTGTGGACCAAACCTTCTCTCAGTGTTTTGGGAAACATCGTACTCATCCCAGACTTTCCGAATCGGAGACGATAAGCCCTGGGAGAATATTTCCAGAGCCCCGTTCGCTCAGCGTAAACATGATGGGGTTTCCTCACGCCGTCTCTCTCTGTGTTTTGTGCTCCTCAGACTTCATCACAGTCACCCTGTCTCTTCGCTTTGGGGACGTCACCGTCACAGCGAGGGATTTCACCATCTACGACTGTACCGCTGTGAAGCAGCTGTCCGGCAGCGTGCCGTGAGTTAACCATGATTTATCTGCTCTCCTGTCTCCTCCCGCTCTGCTCATTGCAGACCTCATAATCAAGTCTCCATCCGAGTCTGTTGGTCTGAATTTTGCACCCTGTTCAATCTTTGTCCCTCCATCAATTCACCTGTCTTTTGTCTGTTTGTCGATCCTATTTTTATCCTTACCTTTATTCAATGAAGTTCTCTCACTGAAGTATTCCGAAACCTCATATCTATTGTAACGTCATGAGAAGTTCCTAGGGCTGGTGGGGGTGGGGTGGTGCGATGGAACTAACAAAACCAGGCAAAAATCAAAGGTTTTCAGAATAAGGTCACGTTTTATTCTTATTCTGCTCCACTACTCAGGAAAGTCTCTTCATCAAAAATCCAAAACAAACAAACAAAAACGTCCAAATGGAGATAATGCGTCGTTCAACAGAACCGTACTAGACAAAAACTCAACTTAAAGTGTCCTCTGCTTTCTTCCGACAACCGGGTCTTCTTCCTCTGAAAACCTCCTCACTGTGGTTTGGAACTTGTTTCCAGGTAGGTCTCCGTGCTCCTTCACGCCGTGTGCTCGCTCCTCTCCTCTCCTCCTGCAGCCCTTAAGTCCGGCCTCAATCAGATCAAGTGGAAGTAGCACCCATCTACCACCTGGCCCCGTGTGATGCCACACTATACAAACCTCAGGCTGAAGAATGCCACGTCCGTGTGATTTGATCACTAGCATAACCGACTCTCCTTGCTACGTCAGGCTACCCGCTCCACTCCGTTTGTGGACACGACATCCTGCTGTCGGACATCAGCAGACCACAACATATCAAATGTAGCAGTGTCAGAGGTTGTATTTGGGACCTGAAACAATTAGAAACTCTGAATACAGCTGCAAACATCAGCAGCGTGTCACCGGAGCAGCACCGCACTGACAGAAATATAGAACAATGATTTGACATCTTTTAAAAAGCAAAGTGGCCGGCCCATAGATGTTGGAGTGAGAGAATCTACATTTTCTTTTTTTTTTGGCATGAAGGTATTTCTCTGTAGGGTCCTTTCCAGCATGATATCAGACACTTATAATAACAATCTGAGTCTGTCAGTGGCAACAACAAGCTCTTTTATTGGACGAACATTGACTGTGAGGAGTTGCCCCAAGACATTACATTACAGTCCATTTAGTAGCTGCAGTTTGCAGCCTTCTCCCTCAATACTGGATCAATCTAAAACATTGTTTCCCTATTAGTCACTTAGACACAAAAACATGGGATAGTGTTGTTGGGAATAACATAGCCTGACACGGGTTATCAGCAATATGTTGGGAACGTAAAGGAGCGTGTTTGGGTTATCAGCATCTAAGAGACTAAGTTCTTGACATCAATAGAATTATTAATGTCAGTAACAATTATTAATGATTATTAATAATAACGGGGCACCACAGGGACCAATAACCAAACAATAAACTAAGTCTCATAATTAGTGTTCACTCACAATGTCAATAGTCTGAGTACTATTACACATTCAGAGTGAAAGTGAAGGTTTAAGTTCGAGCACAGACCACATATACAGCTATTATTACAATACATGCACAAAGTAATCACAGACAGCTGCTCTTTAAAATATAAGAGTTTATTACGTTCTAATACTAATGATCTAGTCAACTAATATCTAAACTAACAACAACTATACATTTATGAGCACGCTATCTAAAATCAACAGACTATTGAAAAGAGGGGGGGAGTGTGTGTGTGTGTGTGTGTGTGTGTGTGTGCGCGTGCGCGCGCGCGCAGGGGGAGGAGCGAGGTAACAGCTCAGCGACGTATGACGTAGTTGGGACGTGGTGACGTCTCATGCGCGAGACTCAAAATGGCGGATAGCCAACAGAAGACCCGGCGTCTATACTGCCGGTAGCCGTTTAGCACGTAGCTACATTAGCTCAAAGCTGTGTGTGTGTGGATTAGTAAAAGAGAAGGGAAAGGAACAAAATGAAATAAAACAAAAGATTAAGATCCTCCGCGCCGCGCTGGAGTTCGGTAAACTGTTCTCCCAGCCAGAGGAGCAAGAACCGGGCTCTTTGTCACAGACGCGGTTCCGACCTCTGACCTGAGACGCAGTCCCCGACCTCACTGCGGCAGTCTCGACACGAATCACAGTAGCATGGAATACACGCTACTTCTACACAACACTAGCAATTTCAGGGATCGCCAGTGTCGGTGATCATAAAGCATATGTTGCCCTCCCGTCAGTGTATGATGACGGGCGCACCAAAGAACGGCAGCAGACACCTTGAATACAGTTTAAACAAATGTTTTATTGAGGGTGCCTGTTCTCTACATTACACTCTTCTCTTGCTGTTCTTCTTCTGAGAAACTTTACAAGGAAGCATGAATACCATGCACAGACAACCCCCTAGTGGTGAGATGGCGACACCTGCTGGCCGTTTTAACTATAACACACATTACAATATAAAATTAGTTCGTCAAAAATCCATTTATCTCACACATATACCACGTCATAAAAATGAACAGTACTTTAAGCACACAAACAAGATAAAATAAACACAAATGAAACTCTCTCTAACTCTGCCCAGACTCTATTTTGCCTTACGGTACGATGCGATTGTGGTGATTGAGGGGGGTTCTTCTGAGCTTCGATGGGCACAGGCAGCACGGATGCGGGCCGCGGGAGGTGTTCTCTCGGTAGGAGAGAATCGCTATCGTCTGGGTAAGGGATTTTTGCGTCCTTATGGCCGGAGCAAACGAGGCGCTTGGTGGAGAGTGGAAGTTCTCTCTCTCTCTCTCTGAAGAAGTCTTGCTTCTTCACTTCTGCAGGACTAAAAAGGGGTTCGCTTCGTGGATACGAACAAAGATAAAATAGACAGTTTGGTGAATTCGGCCAGCGAATATAAACTGTTGGACCTAGGTTTGATTAAAAAGAAGAACAACGTTGCATGTGTGCCTCCTGCTACCCCGGAGGGATCGATGGAAAAAGCCTTGAGGTGGGGGTTGCAGGTAGTTTTTGTAGAACAGTGGCTGAACCACAGGGGTCCTGGGGTGTCTTGGCCATCGGCCAATTAGATTGCAGCGCTGCTTTCAAGTAACTTCAGGGAAGCATAGTTTTTTGGGGGGGGGAAACTCACACCCTAATGTGAATTTCTTCAGAGTTGGGGGGTTTGGTGCTCAAACTACAATCAGGATGAAACCTTTGCTTGCAAAAGGGAAGGCCTGACTCTCTTTGTTCCACAGCCCATGTCGAAGCCATATAGTCAGATCCCAACAGTGTGGTCCAGGTTGTTCCCCTTTAAGTGAAACAGGGTAGTTGTCCCTTGGGAAGACGGGCAGACTGCAGTATCTGTACGTGGTTCACCGGTCTGAACCGCTCGAGGATTTCCTTCCTCCCTAAGAGAAAAGTCTTAGTGCGAGAAAATTGGTGAATCCCATAAATTCTCTTGTACAAATATGTTCCTGCATGAAGCCATTGCTTATTCATCTTTTCGTTCTTCTTAAGCAACTTTCAGTAGGCTCAAAAAACAAATAATATCCCAAATAGCTGTGTGTAGCACTCCCGCTGGGTCAGGAATTACAGCCACATAATTCTATCAGTACTGTGTTTACAACCCAGTTCACAGTGAACTGGGTGCTCTGCAGGTGAGGACAACTCCCAGTAACAGAAAGGGAAGAAAGCTGTTCTATTTTGATGACTTGAAGAAGACGTTAATGATGAGCCCTGATCAAAGTGAACATCACTGTGTGGAATGCTGGTTTATTGTCCTTCCTGACCTCCTCTGTGTTTCCACACATGCTCGCTCTATCAGCCTCTCTCTCTCTCTCTCTCTCTCTCTCTCTCTCTCTCTCTCTCTCTCCGTCCGAGGCGGCCCTCCTCTGCTCTGATAAGAAACTCAATTCAATTACATCACTGACCTTTTTTTTACCACTGGGGCCACATCGGCAGCAATTGGATTACTCTGTGTGGTACACACTACAGTAGCTGTATCTCATTTTGTCCTGCAATACTTCTAATAGACCTCTCTCCACCTTTCTCTTCATCTCCTCATACCTTTACTTCTTTTTTGTCACCTCTCTGTAACATCCTTCCACTCCAGGCCGTTATCTTTGTCTCTGATCTGTGCATCCTGTCGTTTCTGCGTGCAGTTGCCGTGGTTGCGTTCTGAGCCAATGGGGCTGTAACTGGTGCGTTCACCAGCACCTGTGCACCCACAAGCCCACCTGTGAGGAGGGGGTGATCATCTACAACCAACATGTAAGTTACACAGAATGCACAGCACCCATGGAAGACGTCATCCGATCACGTCAGGACGTATAACTGTGAAGTCGGTACGCTTCCAGATGGGATGTTAGCCAGAACACATGCCGGGGGGGTCAATGTATCAACTGTCAACCAGAGGTCTCCTTCATCTTCCCCCAACACGGGAGTAAAAGTGAAGAGAGGAGGAAAACCGAGTCTGTCTGAGTCCTGTTAAGTTCCTGCTGATTAAAACTGCTTCAAAATAAAATCTTTTAGGTAACAAAATAACAAGGGACTTTTATTGTGAAGAATTTATAAGAAATGAAATGTGTTTACCACTTAGCGGCTATTCTTCAATAAAACAGTTCTACTAATACTGCAGGGAGGAAGAGTGAGCAGCAAATAGAACGGAGGACTTTTATTGTGAAGAATTTATAGGAAATGATATGCTCATCCAATGTTTCACTTCCTTTGACCAGGAAATATATCCGATCACTATCTGATCAGGCAGGTAGCATTGAAGTGTCAAGTTTGGACACACATATGGACACAGCTGAGATCTGATCTGGTGAATCTGATCACAAGTCACATTGAAAAGAAAATTGTTTCTACGGCCTAAAATACACACAATCACAACTGGTGCACCTTATTACACATAAGACATTTGTACTCGTAGTGTACAAGTTATTTTGGATAAGTGTTGTATTGTAAGTCGATCACACACGAGCTAAAGGGTTAAATTGACTGTAGAGTTTTCTGATGTGGGTTGCTGTAGATCAGAGGAATGGTGTGAAACCATTGGCTGGAATGTGTTCCTCGCATCACCTCCACACACAGCGTGCCTTTCAGGAAAACATCAATTATATCTTTAATACACATTCTCTCCTCTTCATTCAACTGCTGCACAACACAGTCACTCATTTAAGTTCTGAGATAAAACAGGTGCCGAACAAACAAAAAGCTTCGGCTACGGGTTCAGTCATGATGCTTTTTCAAAATAAAAGCACTAGAATGTGTTGGTGGGTTTGCACTGACTACTTGAATCTGGTAAGTAAATTAATGGTTTTCCTATTTAGATAGAATGTATTTTTGGATACATTCATCAGTGCCCATACATGTTTTGTTGGGCCTCATATGCCAAAACAAGCATTTACTTATAACAGAAGTCATTGCTGTGTCATAAGCAGTAGGTCATGTTTAACGTCACATTTAAGTTCAGTTATTGTTTTTTCCATTTCCTCTCATCCATTAGTGTTTTGTTTTTTTATTTCGGTCTCACCCTCTCCTCATGTCCTCCCCTCCTCCTCCCTCCCCCAGTTTAAACTCCCCACCTCGGCTCCTCCCACAATCAAACCCATTAAAGTCATCACAACAGCCACTACCACAACAGCTGCCCTGACAACCAGCACCATGACAACCACCACGACAACTCCCACAACAACTATCGCCACGACAACAACTATCGCTACAACAACAACCTCCGCAGCCCCCGTCACTGTGGCAACCACTCAGGAGCCAACCACCCCTCCTGCACCCACTACTCCGCCCGCGACCACCACCAACCCTGAGCCAACAACCCCACCCATCACCCTGCCCCCTCAGCCTGCCAGCACCCTATCGTTCACCAGACCAGCACCCACTCCACCCCCAAAGGTCACCACCGGCAAGGAAGAGGAGACTGAAGCGGGAGAGCTTTTTGTTGACACAGACGGTGCCGCCGCCACACCCACTGTCGTCATGGTAGCCACAGAGTTGGTGCCAGTCACCGTGGCTGATGGTCTAACTGGAGATCTGGACCCCGTGGTGCCTTTGCTCGTCCCGCCCCACGAACCAGATTCCTCCCCCCTGGAGGTGGTGACGGAGGCACCCCCGAGCAACACCCAGGAAGCTGAGGGAGCTCTGAGCCTGGCGGAGCCTCCCACCCCGGCCTCATCCGGCTTCCCCCTGCCGACACCCTTCCCCTTGGGCGAACCTGGCGACTCCGAGCACCACCTCTACCTGGACCTGACCCAGACTCCCACCCTGATGCCCACACAAGACTCCCCTACTGAGGCAGGAATCCCAGGCACCGACCCTGAGGTGCTCCTCTGGCCAAAAGAAGAAGAAGAAGACGTCCACGCCGAGAGCGCCGTCCAGTCAGAAAACGACACAGCCACATTTTCCGCTGCCACCGTGTTGTCAGGTGACGGCGAGGTCGACCACGCCCCCCCATCCTACCCTCACCTGCTGGATACTGACTCAGAGCTGGACTACCAGTATGATCCAGCTGACGCCTTCCTCCCGGTGAGTTCAGCCGCCCTCCTCCCCCTCCTCCTACTACTTCTTCTTCTTCTCAAAGCTTCAGCAGCCTCCTAGCGCTCCCAGCTCCTCACTAGACTCTGTACTCCTGTCCTTGGTTCCCTGCTCCTCCTCTACTGTGTGACACCTGCATTATTTTTGTTATTTTGCTTTTGCTCCAAAGAAAAACAGCCAGCTGCTATTTTTTTATTTTTTTATTTTAAATTTTACATTTAATCTACATTACTTTTAAAAACTAACTTTGGAGGTTTTCTGTTGTGTGTGTTTGCAGTGAATGATGACGTTTACATTCACTGTGGCACGCAGCTGTGCACACCTGGATCGTCTCATTTTTCCACAAGTAAACTCATGCCGTTAGAATGATTTGAAAGATGCTATAATCACTTTAATAAATGACACATTCATGGAAGCAGTAAGTAGTTAGTTTGATCTGCAGCATCACCATGCCACCTCACTGGATCAGAGGAAATAGTGTGCGTGCATGTGATAGAACCAGAGAGTGAGGGGGGGGGGGGCTTGTGTGTTTATACTTTGCCTGTGTTTATAGGGGGACGAGGGCTCCTATGTCAGCTGGGGTTCTTCAGCTTGTCCCTGTGTGGAGAAGGTCCAGGGTTCATCACTGCTCCCTGTCAGAGTGGAGAGGAAGATCACCTTACTGGCTCACAACCTGCACCTCTACCAGGTACCCCACACACACACTCACATTTACACACTCTCAGCCTCAACACATGTCAAGGATGATTCTATCTGCCTGGCTGGTGATCCTTGCACCAAACACAAGTCTTTGTGTGTTCAGGATACGGAGCTGGACTATGAGTGCGTGCTGGTCATCGAGGGGCAGACGGTGGTGGTGGACGCATACGTGGAGACTGATGACATGAATCCATCAAACTTCGACATCACCTGTCAACTACACCAGGTCTGTAAATGTGCACACACACACACACACACACTTTCACACACACAAGATTTCTGTGTTGGTTGATTTACTAGTGGGAACAGCAAATGGTGGTTTAATACTTAATAGTTCCACAATACTGCAGGCAGCAAAACAAACTATTGTCGTTTTAATTAAGAAGTCAGTCAATCATTTTTTTCCATCATTCTATGAGCAACTATGATCTGATTTAGTCTTCAAACGGCAAAAGTGAAAGTAGCTGGTTACCTGCTCTACAGCTCTTCATCGAGCAGCTAACTGTGACTGTTCCTGACTGTTCCAATAAAATGCAGAAAATTACCATTTTTGTTGAGGCATTTTTTGATGAACGATAGCGGTCAGTATCAGCTCTCTGAAAAAACGCATTACATTACTTGTGACTGCCTTATAATAAAAGTCAACTGGTGTTTTGCCATGTAAATGCTTTTAATGACAAGCTACAGTAGTGGGAAATGTCACACAGTTCATAATACTGCAAAATATATAGATATTGCAATACTTTCATCAGTGGGAGAGATTCACTATTCACTAAACAATTCACTATTGTTTTACCTCATTAAGCGATAGATGGTTTGCAGACATTTATTTAAATGAAAATCTTTGAGATTGCCACTTTAATAAAATGTTGTCCAGACAGAGGATACAGACTTTAGCCACTGGGGCACTGTTTACTAACCCGAAGCACCAGATGTTGTTTTACACAGAACCATATGAGAAGCCGTTATTGGAAACAGTTTGAAAAAGGGCAGGCACTTTCAAAAAATATTTGGCAGGTGATTGGATGAACCATCTGTCAATCAAACTCTTCTAGAAATGTCTTCGGTGCTGTTCTTTTTCTCTTCTTTCAATGAAAAACTACTCTACATTTCTGATAGAACTGATGCTATTGCAGCATCT
Organism: Anarrhichthys ocellatus; assembly: GCF_004355925.1. Lineage (NCBI taxonomy): Eukaryota > Metazoa > Chordata > Actinopteri > Perciformes > Anarhichadidae > Anarrhichthys > Anarrhichthys ocellatus. Next base: position 18,927 of record NW_022280248.1, on the reverse strand, counting down.
ACGCTAACCTCTTTAGGACCTGCTATTGTTGTTTTGAACGAACAGTGGCATTATCGTCACACACACCAAACCACAGCCCTAGCTGCCAATACCTCGTCACAGGAAACTGACTGATCTGAACCACTGTGGTTCGGACACAAACGCACTACTTAGGTCATGTCTAGAAGGTAACCCACAAGATGCGAAACTGTCGCAAGATGGTTGAGGTCTCCAATGGTTGAGGTCAGACATTGAACTCCAATGGTTGAGGTACTTTTTTAAAAATGAAACCATCTTTTGTCCAGTACACATATTTTGCTCCAGTGGAGGAATACAATGCCATGGTGTATGTGAAGAGGAGGGACACCTTTCATGTGGACAGCTCTGCTGATCTATACGGTGAGAACCAGTTTTGATTTGTATGCACTCAACATATGGCTATTATCCTCCGGTAGTCTTCTCTCCAACCACACTCAATGTCAATGCTCTTGCACACTGACTGATGCTGCTCCTGTATGACTGCTCTGCCCTCAGTGACTCTGTATAACTGCGCTGTGGGCCGCTCTGACTGCAGCCGCTGCCACACAGCCGACCACAAGTACGGTTGCGTGTGGTGTGGTGGCGCTCAGGCCAGCTGCTTGTATTCAGACTCCTGTAGCGAACCTGTACAGAAGACTTGCCCCGCCCCCGTCATCCACTCCGTGAGTACTGACCTTTGACCTCTTTGCTCGTTATTTTCATTCAATATTTGACGATTTATCTTCTTATTTAAAAGAGGTCTTGAAGCTCTTGAAGTAATACATTGGCACTTGTTACTAGGGAGAGATACCCTACCCATCCAGAAAGTTTCTAATTACATGATGCTTCCCCCTGACTTCCCTCAGATTGAGCCACTCTCTGGCCTGTTGGAAGGCGGCACCATGGTGACCATCTCAGGCTCCAACCTGGGCCAGAAGGCTGAGGACATCCTCCACTCCGTGTCAGTGGCCGGGATTCCCTGCACTGTCATCCCCAGCCTCTACGAGGTCTCCTCCAGGTACAGACCGACATAGCATAGAAGAGATGTGAATTGAGCATAGACTACAAACATACTCAAAGGCTTTTGGGTTTGTTGTTGTCTTTTTGTCTTCAAAAACCCTATGAAAACGTAAAACAAATAAAAATAAGACAAAAATACTGCGAGAAAGAAGAGCTGCAAAGATTTGTTGATCTCAAGAAATGATGTAACACGGTTTAGTGACACATCAACTACAGAATCAGTTTTCAAAAAGCAACTGACCGAGAGAGTCTTGGATCATATTTCATATATTTTATAAATTCTGGCAATTAAACACCTGATCATAAGGTCAAAATGTGAATTTGTCCAACACTTTTTTTCCTGACCAAATACCTACTAATGGAATTCCCATCAACCTCAGCTGTACTTTGTGTTGACTGATTATCAACAAATTATAGCATGCTAACATGCTGTTTACCTAAACTATTTACACTTCTGGCAATGTGTACATTTGACTTTTGCAATTTATTGATAATCTTCATAGTTTATCTTTTGTTTTATTTGCACTCCTTTCTACTGCAACTGATGCACGACAATTTCCCTCTGGATAATTAAAGTATCTTATCTTAAAATAAATAATGATATGGGTCCTCACTAAAATGTCATTACCTTATCAGATTAACTGAACATTTCCAGGATGCATGTCTGGTTCTGTTTTATTAAGAACTATGTCTGTCTTTCAGGATTGTGTGCAGAACCAAAGCCAGTGGAGGAGAGAAGGTGGGCTACATGTCTGTAAAAGTGAGCGGAGGAGAGTTTGGTCTGTCCAGCCAGACATTCAGCTACCAGGTACTTTAGATTACGTTTAGTTATGGTAGAATACCATAGGTAAGGTTTTATTAACCAGTTGTGTTGTTGAATTAGCAAATGGCTAAAGAATACGTCCTCTCCTCCCTCTCAGGACCCATTTGTGATGGGGGTGTCTCCTGAAAGGGGGCCCAAAGCTGGAGGGACATCCCTGATGATCATCGGACGAAACCTGCTGACAGGACGTCCCTCTGACCTCGGCATCACTGTGGGAGGGGTGCCCTGTAACATGTAAGATTCTCTCTCTGACACACGCACGCACGCACGCACGCACGCACGCACGCGCACACACACACACACACACACACACACACACACACAGGTCCACATTATTTAATGGTTGAATGATTGTCTTGTTGATTCCAAGTTGGCTTTAATGTAGAAGGTGCAAATGCTGCTATTATTGAAGACTTATTCAATCAGTGTGACCCCCCCCCCAATCAGTAGGGGGGGGGGGGGGTCACTCTGGGGTCACTGAAGAATCCCATCATTTATGAATGTGTCTCTCATCAGTGTGTCAGAGGTGCAGAGCTCCAGTGTTCAGTGTGTGACGGGCAGCAGTAATAAGACCGGAGACCAGCGGGTCAGCCTGCATTACGGCAGCAGCCAGCGCCACCTCCACACCTCAGCCTACCGCTACACCCACAACCCCAACATCACCCACGCCACGCCGGCAAAGAGCTTCCTGGAGTGAGTCCGACCTCCATCTCCCAAACCTTCGCTGCTCGTTCCTCTACTTAGAAAGTTGTTGGGGGCCAAAAGTGCCGTGGAATTTACGAATGCTCTGTCTGTTTAGCGGTGGTCGGCTGATCTACGTGTCGGGCCACGACCTGGACGTGGTGCAGAAGCCCCGGATGGTGGTGACCGCCTCTCCCTTTGGGTCCGTCAGCCAGAATAAAAGGAGGAAGCGGAGGAGGAGGAAGAGGAGTGTGGAGAGGACTTTGGGGAGGCTAGCAAGGATGGTCCCTGAACCTATCTGTCCCAGAGACCCACTCTGCTCCGCCAAACAGGTCTGTGTGCACGTTGCGTTATTTTCTAAAATGAAAATAAGTTTCTTCCTCTACTAAAAGTATTTTTCTGCTCCCTCCCTGTCCCATCAGTTCACGGAGCGCTGTGAGGTGAACTCCTCCACCCTGATCCTGTGCCGCTCTCCTATGGTGGACTCCTCCTTCCGGGGCTCAAAGGTCACCACAGAGTTCCTGCTGGACAACCTGCGCTTCGACTTCAGCAGTCTGAACTCGCAGACTTTCAGCTACGAGGCCAACCCCGTCCTGCGGCCCCTCAACCAGCAGGACCCTCTGAAGGCCTACCGCTACAACCCAGGCAGCTTCATCCAGCTGGAGGTCAGAGGAGAGGCGGTGATAGGAAGCAGCTCTGGGAGTAGTGGGAGTAGTGGTCTTATAAAGAGTGGGAGTAGTGGTCTTATAAAGAGTGGGAGTAGAGGTCTTATAAAGAGTGGGAGTAATGGTCTTATAAGGAGCAGCTGTGATAGCATTGTCACTTTGGCACATTTCTATTTTCTTTCAATTGCAACAGATTTTGTTTCTAAGTTGTATTATTGTTGGTGCTGCTGTCGCAAAGACAACCTTTGGTTTTCTTCAGAGCGTAGCAACTACCAACAACACAGTTGGCAGCATAGCTACCGCTAGCAGACTGGCTACAGCCCAGAGCAAGAAACAACCGTTAGAATCTCAATTTGTACTAGAAACCCAGATCCCAGCAGTAGGTTTTGAGAGTTTGCCATCTTGGTTCAGACTGCGGAGCCTCCATGTTATGTTATTACCTTGATGTGTAATTGAACACCTGTCCTCTTCGTCTGTGCTCTCAATGGAGCCTTCAGGCAAACAATAGAGGCAGACGGAACGACATTTCACTTAAAGGGAACCAATCTAGAAGCAGATGGTGTCCTTATGCTACATTACACTGTGCAATCACCATTTACTTCATAATAATACGTTAAACTAATTAACATGTCTACATTTAACTTGTTAACATGGATATTATCATGGTGATGTTATCATGAAAGTTCAGCTGAGGCTGCTGGGTGTTGTAGTAGAAGATGTCTCCAGTCATGGACTTGTCATGTGTACATTTACATATGCCACAAACTCATCGCAGATTCATCCTCTGGTGACCATGAGAGTTTGTTTGTACCACATTACATTTAATCTAGTAGGATATTTCTCACTTGACCAAAGTGTTTGACGTCAGACTGAATGACAAGAGTGACAAAATCAAACTATCTGTCTGGGGGAAAAAAGCAGAAAAGTGTTAACATAGCCTCGGGCAAGTGCTGAATTCAGTGCTGGTTTATCATGAACAACTGACTACAGTCCCGAGTGTCAGCTGTGGTGTTTGTCAGTGTAGTAGGACTTATTATAGTAAATCAAACTTTTACACAGAGAAAGATGTCAGTAATCAACTGAATCCATATTGTCTACTTTTAAATCTAACAAAAAGATTTAAAAAAAATATTATTAAAGGTTTTTCACTTTTTTGTACCTTCTGAAAAACTGAAAGTGAAAGATAAATCAGAAGTTGCGTCTCCGTGTGCTCTCAGGGGGAAAACCTGGACCTGGCCATCACTAAGGACGAGGTGGTGGTGTTGGTGGGGGAGGGTGTGTGTGCCGTTAAGACCCTGACCAAAAACCATCTGTACTGCGAGCCGCCGCCTCAGCAGCCGGCACCAGGACCCAACGGCAAGAGGCGCGAGGGCTCCGATAACCTGCCTGAATTCACAGTGAGTCTGTGCTTTAAACTTCAGAAAAATCTTTACGTCTTCTTGAGCATGAGACACGTCAAGGACTGTGTGTGTGTGTGTGTGTGTGTGTGTGTGTGTGTGTGTGTGTGTGT
>NW_022280248.1:0-14221 GCF_004355925.1 Anarrhichthys ocellatus | reverse complement strand
TGTGTGTGTGTGTGTGTGTGTGTGTGTGTGTGTGTGTGTGTGTGTGTTTGTTTGTTTCAGGTCCAAATGGGCAACCTGAACTTCTCCCTGGGTAAGGTTCAGTATGACAACCTCAGCCTGTCCACCTTCCCCCTGGAGGCTCAGATTGGAGTTGGGGTCGGGGCGTCCATAGTAGCCCTCATCGTGCTCATCATCGTGCTCATTTACAGGTTGGTGTGTGGACCGTGTGATTCTGTGTGTGTTCCCCGTCTAGCTGAGTGTAGACAAAGAAGAGTGATTTATAGGTCAGTTAACCTGTTAGTGATCCGACAGCCCACTTAGAGTTAAGATACTGGTGTCATATGAAACTAGACCACCTGATGAGTCCACTGGTCCAACAATGTCAGACTGGGTGCCGGGAAGAGGTCTAAGTAATGCTCCACATTTTGGTGGGATAAGAACTGGCATTGCCATATTCACACACACCTCACCTCAAGATATGAGAATGAAAAGAGTTCTATGGTTCCCATGAGTCTCCCCTTTACAGACACGCCCACTTTAGGATCATCACATGCAGTTGTTTTGCATGCAGTATAACTGTTATTTCTGCCCTTTTTAAAAATGGTGTATTTGAATATTTCTGCATACTGGGGTCCCTCAACAGTCTTTAAATTGAGCATGAACTGAGTTTGACTGGACAGCTGAGCCTCTTGTGGATCCAATGAGCTCAGTTGTATTCATGTGGGATGAAGTCAGTCCTCATAGTAGCCATTTCATTGTAGTGAGACTACTTTGTGAAACTTGACATCTCTGTATAAAATTACCTGTTGTGACCTCTAGCCTCATGAAACATTACAACCACAATCTACGGACCCAGATCATTCAGAAGCTTTATTGACAATAAGGGGTTTCTGAGCAGGTTCCACACCAGAAGTGCTCGCCAACCAATTGCAGAGAAAAAATGCAATTCTTGTAGAAATCTCCAGAAGTCAAAAGTCTTCGATACCAAATCACAGCATGCGTTTTTCTCTGGTGTTCCACAAGGTCTTGGTGTCTGAATGTGGTATTTTGGAGGGACTTTCTTTAATCAGTTTTTGTCAGTTCTCGAGTAGTTAAAATTTGTTAAATTTAGCAACAAATCTGTGTAACAGATGATATCAACCCGAACAGCTTGACACAGTGCTAATTGCGTCTCACATGAATCTTCATGTCTCCAGCTTTCAGATGATGTACACCTTCTATGTGACCTTTGATCTCCCCCTGGACATCCCCTCTAAAGACAGGGGCAGGTCTGTAGTGTGTGGACTTTGTGACCACTAGCAGATCTAAAGTGCAATGTTTTGATGATATTGAGAACTAATTAGGGCTTGTTACTAAACATCATCAATAGTTTCTGAGTACCGACTAAATTGTAATTTGAAGCCCCTTTCAGACACTCACCTCATTACATAAATGTGACGGCAATTAAACATTCAGTTTAACATAAAAGGGAAACACGAGTCCTACAGGGTCAGACCTCGTCGCCACATTTCCATAAAACTCAAGTCTGAACAGAATGCTGTCTGTCAGGTTCTTTAATGCACAAAAAGAAAACCTTTTAGTAAAACAAGAAACACTGAACTATTTCATATCAGATCAGTGTGTGTTAAAAGAAAGTCAAGCTCATTGAATCCATGGCAACATTATACTTCCTGTTTACGTCTCCCAGAGCATTATGGGAACAGTAGGATCAGGGTCGTCACCTTTGGGTGTTACCCAATCAGGCAGTGTTTCCATTGTGACCCTGATCCTTGCTGGTGGGGGTTTGTTGGCTCAAATTACTTGAGTCAACCTTTTTCACAATCTCACTGGATTCCCACTAATCCAGTGTGAAACTGGTATTACTTATCCTCTGTTCTCTACCCCCCCCTCCCCCCCACATACCAGGAGAAAGAGTAAGCAGGCTCTGAGAGACTACAAGAAGGTCCAGATCCAGCTGGAGAACCTGGAAACCAGCGTGAGAGACCGCTGCAAGAAAGAGTTCACAGGTAAAAGAGAGCCGTTACGGAGGAGAGCGCAGGAAAGAGAGGGAGGAGGTTTGGAGAGGAGGGCCAGAGACGGAAGAACGAGAAAAGTTTGTTTTAGTTCGCGGAGGCCAACAGCTCTGCTTTGTTTTCGCACTGGCCACACTGCGATTATCCCATTACATCACGCCCCCTAGATGAAATGTTCCTCTCATCCCACACGGCTGCTGCAGAGGAGTTTAATTTTAGCCAGCCAGTGTCAATATTTACCAGCTCCGACCTCCCAACACAGTTCCCAGCACACACTTTGAATATATCATGGAGTCGAGGCTGAAGGCAAAAGGGCTTGTAGCGACACCTCCTGATCATTCACCCCTCCTCCTCCTCCTCACTCAGATCTGATGACGGAGATGATGGACGTGTCCAGCGACCTGGTGGGCTCCGGCATCCCGTTCCTTGACTACCGGAGGTACGCTGAGCGCATCTTCTTCCCCGGCCACCGGGAGTCTCCGCTGAGGCGAGACCTGGACGTCCAGGAGTGTCGGAGGCAGACGGTGGAGCAGGGCCTGGTGCAGCTGTCCAACCTGCTCAACAGTAAACTCTTCCTCACCAAGGTAGTCGCCGCCGCCACCGACGGCGTCATGAGACTTTAAGACGACGCCTACGTTTTGAACACGGGGATAATCTGCCGCTCTTCTCTTACTCTCAGTTCATTCACACTCTGGAGAGCCAGCGGACCTTCTCTCCCAGAGACAGGGCCTATGTGGCCTCCCTGCTGACGGTGTCGCTGCACGGTAAACTGGAGTATTTCACCGACATCCTCAAGACCCTCCTCAACGACCTGGTGGAGCAGTACGTGGCCAAGAACCCCAAACTGATGCTGCGACGGTAAGAGGAAGAGGTCATAGTTTAAAGGTGTTAAAGATGAACAGCAGAGATTAAAACTGTGTTCCTTCTCTCCAGAACGGAGACGGTGGTGGAGAAGCTGCTGACCAACTGGATGTCCATCTGCCTCTACGCTTTCCTCAGGGTAGGTCACGAAAAACATTTCATCTCAGTCAAAAACGTTCGGACCACCAAAGGGGACAGGTTTTTAAGTTTTCTTTAAGTTATTTTAGTAACATTTTAAAAAGGGGTGGAGCCAGACATTCGGGTCTCAACCCTGACCTAGGGAGGGGGGGGTCGAGGGGCATTTTGGTTTCTATATGCACTATTTTTCAAGCAATTTGATCATAGAATACTTAAAAATCTGATAATAGGTAATAGATAATTGTCTCATCACTCTTCTTAACCGGCCGGTAGGGGTTGCATGTGATCAACACCTGCTTCAGTAGCAGAAGGCCTTTCCTGCAGTCGACTTGGCTAAAAACAAGCCTTACCTGGTGTGTTGCAGGCCACATTTTGGCCTTTGTCGTGGCTCAAAGACTGACATCCATGGAAAAGTTTTGGTCTAAGTTTGAACCGGAGCTTCCACAGATTAAGTCAATGTTAGTCCATCAGTTCACATGGCTTTGTGTAATTGTTAATGGAAAATAAAAAAGATGAACCAGGTTAATTACGTATGTAATTATGTTTATGTTAAGGCCACTGTTTTATCATGTTTAAAAAGTAATGTGATGTATCCCATGCGTCATTTCCCAGTGCAACTTTAAAAAGGAGATGAATGTGCAGTCCAAAGGTTTAAGTACTGCCGTGGGGAGATTTCACCAGAAATGTTCCCATATAGAGGGAATGGTGTTATTAAAAAAAGAAAAGCCTGTGTCCATCAATTGTAAGTAGTAGTAGTTTAAGACTTTCCTGATGGACTTTGATTTTGTAGAATATAAACTTTTCAGCCTCTTCGGCACAAAGTTGCAAGTCACTGATTTAAAGAATGTCCTTGTCATTTGAGACCTTTGCTGTCTCCTGTAGAGTGTTGGACCAGTGCTAATTGACTTCAGTGTGTGTGCGTGTACGTGCAGGACTCAGCAGGGGAGTCTCTCTACATGCTGTTCAGGGCCATAAAGCACCAGGTAGATAAAGGGCCGGTGGACGCTGTGACCGGCAAGGCCAAGTACACGCTCAATGATAACCGCCTGCTGCGGGAGGACGTGGAGTACAAGACCCTGGTGAGGAGCACTCTGACTTCAGACCAAATGATCGTTGGCATCTAATTACAGAGTCCCAGACATCCACCTCGACCTTCAGGAAGTTTCGTTATTCACCACTTTCATCCTCTCAACATCTCTTTTCACGCTTCTCCTGCAGACTCTGAATGTGTTGGTGCAGGGTGGCGGAGTGAACGAGAGCCAGCCTCTGCCCTCCAAAGTGCTGGACTGTGACACCATCACACAGGTGAAAGAGAAGCTGCTGGATCAGGTGTACAAGGGCACCTCCTTCTCCCACCGACCCCATGCAGACTCGTTGGACCTGGGTGAGAATCTGTACACGTTGCATCACACACCTGCCGCTAAAAGGGAGCAGTGTGCAAGATTTAGTGACATCTAGAGGTGTGGTTGTTACTGCAGCCAGCTGAATGCACCTCCACTAACCCCTCCATTTTCAAGCATGTAGAGAACCACAGTGGTCTTCAGGTAACATCAAAACCTGAAAGGCTCTCTAGAGCCGGTGTTTCATAGTTTCAGGTGATTACACACCAGTGAAAACATAGTTATGAATACTATATTCCATTTCTGCTAATACATCCCCCTGCACTCTGACCCTTGAAATCCATTCTAGCTTTTTTTCTATTCATACTTCAGTTAAATGAGAGAAAATATGAATTGGTTCACTTGCCTTCAAGGGTTTTCTGTTCCATTTGTTGAGCTGTGCTGCCCCCTACTGCACGACACAAATAAATACAAGGACAGTCCATTCATTGGTCCGTCTTTCACCCACATTCTCACCGCGTTAAATGACAATGTGTGCTGTTAATACCAAAAGAACCCCAACTGACCAAAACACCGACATGAATACATACTGGAAAAGCACCTAGTTAACCATGTAACCATCACATACTCCCACTTTGAAGGGTTTACGCACTCTGTGCTCACCTTGTGGCTGCTGTGTGTCGTTCAGAGTGGCGCTCCGGTGTTGCCGGTCATCTCATCTTGTCAGACGAGGACTTGACATCAGTGGTTCAGGGCAACTGGAAACGCCTCAACACGCTGCAGCACTACAAGGTCAGAGGTCACGCTCCACTAACACTATCACTATTTTAAAGGGGGTTTGTGATCTAGTATATAATACAACTGTATACTTTGTGTTGTTCATCAGGTCCCAGACAGTGCGACGGTAGCGCTGGTCCCTCGCCACACCAAACACATTCACCATGACAACCACGACTACGTGGCGGGAGAGAGTGAGTTAACATGTGTTCTAGTAAATAATAAATCTGCTCATGGGGATCAAACTGCCACCAAAAAAACCAACAGAATGTTAGCCAACCACCTCTCCACGTGTACAACTGTTACAGTAACATGCCGATGACCCTGAACAGTTGAACGATGCAGTCTAAGCAGCCTGATTCCATTGTCCCGAACAGTTAAACCAGACTTAATGTTGGAAATATGTGGTTATGAAACACAGGATCATTCCATCCATGCTGTATGGGGGTGCTGAATGTCTGATTCTACATAGAATGGCTTGGCTTCTCTCAATAAATCATGATATATAGCCTTTGTGATGGAATACTATCCTCTTGACAATACAGAAAAACAATGTAGACTAAGAGTCACTCTCCATCGGCAGCATCTTGACGATAACCTTTAGAAAAGCTGAAAGACAACAACGTAAGGCTGCTGTTTCAAAATAGAACAAAGCGCTAAATATCATTTTCTTTTTCTTTTTCTAAAATCAGCAGAGGGAGTCACGTAGAAACAGCTGTCTGAGGCTTCCTGCTCTCTCGTTGACTGTCCTTCACTCCTCTGTCCTTTCCCTTCTGTCTGTCTGTCTGATTAATACATACACACACACACAGCGCTGTCCATTGTTCTGAAATTCTGCTGTTCTGTATCTCAGCAAACAAATTTGTTGTTTTTACTGCTTTTCTATAGAACAACAAAGCTCAACAAAGGGCGATCAATGAGCAAAAAATAAACATGGTTCGACAATCAGTCAACATTGGGCAAGACTTGACCACTAAGATTCAACTACCTAAATTCATACACTCCTCCCACTCTCTAGTCGTTTGTAAAGTAAGTCTAGGCTTTGAAAGGTTGTAGTGTTGGTGACAGTTTAAGGTAAATGGGCCGATACACTCATTTAGACAAGAAACATCGAAACTACAGAGCAAATGTGCTGCAAATAGTATTTTTGTAAATGTTTTCATTGACACCAGATTTCTTTATAGTCCAAGTGAATCTCTATAGATTCCCATAATAGTTTTTGATTCATCAAACATGAAGATGGTGAGCTTTGTGTATATCAGGGCACCACTAGTCAGTGAGCTGTACTAAGTGTGAAACATTGACCTGTGCAGAGACTCCCATGCTGGAGGATGCAGATGAAGGAGGAGTGAGGCTGTGGCATCTGGTGAAAGCCAGCGAGGAGCCCGAGCTGCCCAAACACCGCAGAGGCAGCCTGAGGGAGAGAGAGAGGGCCAAGGCCATCCCTGAGATCTACCTGACCCGCCTGCTGTCCATGAAGGTACACACACACACACACACATATACAGGAATGTAGATTTTATACAGCTGTGTGATTTTGGTACATATTGATTCACGTGGGAATCCAGCAACAACAGTCATTCACGTCCAAGTCCTTATATATAGATGTCACAATATCAGATTTTTACTACACAATAAAAGTAAGTCACAATAAAAATATTATCGCTTCTACAGAACATTTTAAAACAAAAAAATAATAATAATAACTTGACCAGTCAAATTCATCTTTAACTTTGTTATTAACACATTGTCAGCACTTGGTCAGTGGCCTACGCTTTAAACTATGACGCACTAGGTTCCCCTCCAGCGTCAGTTTCTGCTCGTTACATGTATAGTGCTTTTCAAAATAAACTTCTATGTTCACAGGAAATGCACAGTTTCTGCTGGTTTCATGCCTACAGTGTCATCTCAAAATTCATCTCTACTTGGTTTGTTTTAGAACAAAGGTACTTTATTATGTTTAGAGCTGGCCTTAGTTAAGTACTCAGTTACCGAACATAATTAAAGTGAACTAAGTCCATGTTGACTTTGATTCACACGGGACATGAACAGCAGTCTCCTAGGTGAAGGTCCTGTTTGTTTGACCCTTCCAACCTCCCCGCCTTATGCAAAATGTCTCGCTCTATATTCTACGTCAGTTGCTGTGGCCGTCTAATAATGACACGGGAGCGGTTACATTGGACTTAGCTGAAAGCCCGTTGAAGGGTCCCTCGGTATCAGACGCTGAGCGGCACTGACCAAGCCTCTGTATTTGCGGGATTTCAGAAGCACACCGTTAACATATGGGCATTATGAAGATATCAATATTTCATAGTTTACACATCACTGTTGTCATTGATACCGGTATATAACAGCGACCCTCATGCCACCCACAGTGAACACATTGACACACTGCATACATTGATGGGCACTGAATCCTTTTGACTCTCCTCCTCCACGCTCTTCAGGGGACGCTGCAGAAGTTTGTAGACGATCTGTTCACAGTGATCCTCAGCACCAGTCGTCCCGTCCCGCTGGCCGTCAAATACTTCTTCGACCTGCTGGACGACCAGGCGGGAAAACACGGCATCTCCGACCCAGAGACGATACACATATGGAAGACCAACAGGTACAGCATGGACACATGAGGATATGAGGATGACATTGTCCAGGAATGTGAGGGGTTCAAAGAGATATTAGATTTTACCCACGGATCAATTGTATTTCATGTTTGTAACAATGAGTTCCAATCACTTCAAGCTGGATGTTCGAAGGAGTTAGCGGTTCTAACGTTTCCTCTGCCTCTCCAGTCTCCCTCTGCGTTTCTGGATCAATATTGTGAAGAACCCTCAGTTTATCTTTGACGTCCAGGCGTCGGACCACGTGGACGCCGTGCTGACTGTCATCTCCCAAACCTTCATGGACTCCTGCACCATCGCTGAGCACAAGCTGGGACGGGTGAGTCCGGATGGGAGCAAGCAAAGCACACGCTTCATGCTCATCACAACTGAGAGAGGACTGATTTAAAAACACCTCCCGTTGTTATTTCAGATAGTTGTTTAGCTTTTCAGTCGGCTCATTTTCTACTACTGAAACAGAACAAAAGGCTTTTTCAAATACAGATATCATGGAAGACGAGAAGGAAAGGTTGAGGCTATAATTGATGTTTGTTGTCATCCCCTCGTGTCTTTGTGACAGGACTCTCCCATCAACAAGCTGCTGTATGCCAGAGACATCCCCCGCTACAAGCAGATGGTAGAAAGGTGGGTTCCGATTCTAAAACCTACACCAAATAGTATTTATAATGCATTATTAACTAACTTATGATGATGCATTATCTGTTTATAACACTGTATGCACTCGTAAATATACATTTTGTTTTATAACATTAATCATAGCACACTATAGAGCATGTTTTAATGACTAATAAGGTCATAACTAAAGGTCACTCACTGACATTTGTTTTGCAATGATCATAGTGTATTATAATCCCATAGTTGTAATACATTTCAATGTTTTTATAATGCATCATTATCACTGTTCTAATGCATTATAATGGGATTAAAAATGACTAAGTGGACATTGTTTGCTTTAAGTAAAGCGAATAATTAAATCTATGCAAAAATATATTTTCACTTTACTCAAAGCAAACAATAAGAAGAAAGAAGAAACCATTTTTATTGTCATATACATATACACGAAATTTGCCTTCTGCATTTGACCCATCCCTGTATATAGGGAGCAGTGGGTTGCCAATGATAGGCGCCCGGGTTGGATTAATTTATAATCACATTATAATGCATTACGACTATGGAGATTATGATACACTATGATCCTGTCTGACTATCAATCAAGTATTATGGTACTTGAACTTAGTAGTCATTAAATGCTTTATTAAATGGTATGCTTATTGTTATAAAGCATTATGAATGTCAATAAGTGCCTATGATTATTACAATTATACTGTAAGTAGATTACAACGCATTATAAGTATGTTTACAGTTCTCGGCTCATTTTCTCCACATTTCTTGAAGCTCTCTGTTCGTATGAGACATGTTTTCTTCATCTTCTTAAAGCCGTGTGTTGTCAGTCTGTCAGGCAGCTGAAGTTGATCACAGTTGCCTTCCTTGCAGGTACTATGCTGACATTAGGCAGACCATCTCAGCCAGTGACCAGGAGATGAACTCCGCTCTGGCCGAACTGTCCAGGGTGAGTGAGTGCAGCCTCAGCTCGGAGGAGAGCCGTCCACAGACCCACAGGTGGACGTCTAACCAGCATGCTTTGTGTTTCAGAACTACTCCGGAGAGCTCAACTACCTGGTCGCACTGCACGAGCTTTACAAGTACATCAACAAGTACTACGACCAGGTGTGTTTATCGCTCAGTCAGTGTATCGTGGTGCAACACAGAGATGGTGTGATAATGTGCTCGGTAAAGTCCGATCAACGATCGCTTGCTTGCATTTGTGTTTACACCGGATTCTGGAGTAAAAATGTTAGAATAACAGAGCCGGGGGAGGGGAGTATTATTCTGAAAAGAAAACTCTGAATTTATGAATTTACAACCAAAACAAAATGTCACAAATTTACCAGAAAAATATTTCAGAAAGTGTTTTTTTTGTCATGGTACCACTACGCAAGGTTGGATCAACCTCAACACACCACGTACAGTATATGTATCTTTTCAGGAGTTTACCATGGTAACACTAATGTAGGAGCAACGAAATTCAGACTCCAGATGGCATTACCTTGGTTTGGCACAATTTCTGAGGATGTATGGCTTAATAGTTTCAGAGAAAATCAGTGTGTCTGTCTTTCTCATAAATTTACGACTTTGAAATTTTTTTGAAAGTGTTTTTTGGGGATATTGCGTTTCTTCCCCAGCTCAGTACTTTATGTATTTCTTTACCTACAACGGCCCTAACACGCGGTCGTAGGAGCTGCATGTTAAGCTGGCTGCTGTTTTATGTCGAAGGAGGAATAAGTAGCTTCTTCTTCAGTCAGGTCTTCTCTTCTGACTTTGTTCATATAGAATAAAAATGACCTGGCCACATAGTTGAAGCTAAAACTGTCCACTGAAGTGAAAGCTGGTCAGGCGGACAGCCATGAGTTTTTTAGATGATAGACAGTATAGTATATTCAATATATTTGTTTTATTTGATGTATTTAGGTCCATAGTTTGGAAAAGGAAAAATCCTTTAAAGGGAAAATACAACTGCTCCTTTTTTCTGTCAGTTTTACCTTATTCGTCATGTGGTTTATGTGTGTGTGTTTTTCATTTTTAATCTTTCAGTACATTTCTGCTAACGGGAACAATGCATTTTATTTTTGTGTCTCCACCCATCACCGTGCCGTCCTCAGATCATCACGGCTCTGGAGGAGGACCCCACGGCCCAGAAGATGCAGCTGGGCTACCGGCTGCAGCAGATCGCGGCCGCCGTGGAGAATAAAGTCACCGACTTGTGACAGAGGAGAACACCCAACAGAGCTGCAGCAAACGGAGCGGGCCGGAGAGCGGGAGGTGAATCTACAGACGAGCGCCCTGCAGGTTGAACTGAAAAGCAGGAGAGCAACAAACCCTTCCTTCTTCAGAAGGAAGGGTTGGAGGGAAGGAGTCGGGGGGTTTTGAGGAAACGACAAGGATCAGAAGTTAACGTTCGTGTTGACTGAGGATCCATCTGTGACTTCAGTCCAGACACGAGAAGCAGGACAGCACATGGACACGAACAAAGACGCCTGCTGTCCCCAAGTTAACTTCATGAAGAGACACATGCAGGTTAATCTCTACACAACATAGCATCTTCTCCAGCTGGTCTACAGTCAGCTGATCTGATCTGAAGACTGATTCCAGTGTGATTTTAATGTCACCTTTTCCCCTCCGAGTCCATTTTATGAAGCGGTACCTCTTATGCCTTGTGTGCTTCTCGCTGCTGTATGGTCAGAAGTCATTTATTTGTGTGTGTGTGTGTGTGTGTGTGTGTGTGTGTGTGTGTGTGTATGGTGATGTGTGTGTGTGCAGTTATCCATATTGCCCTGGTTGTCAATCTACACCTCGTACTGTCAAATTTCTGGTTCCTAGTACAAAGTTTTACCGGTTGTTATATTTTAGATGTTGAAACCTGAGCTTCAATATTATGTCTCTGAAATGGTCACAAAATAGTTTTTACGCCCCTTTTCTTTAAGCCAATCAGCGAGAGTTTAACAAGTCACTGCCGCTCTACCTCAGCCTGTTGTGCTGTACCAGACACCAACGCCACCGTGTTCATTTTCACCAGCGGCTCAGACTCTCCCTCACATCCACATACATCACACCTGCTGGAGGTTCCCATCTGCGGCAGTACAGACCTTTCTAGTTTTTTATTTTCTTTCCTCCGTGTGAGATTGGAAATCAGAGCCTGCTCGTTGGAGCATTTTATTTGGTACTTAAACCGTTTACCGTGTTTTTGTTTTCTTGCTTTTATACTTATTCATGTGTCTATAGTGTACGAGTCACTGGAAAGATGTTAGAGGAACGAGCAAAAAACTAATCCTTCCATAAAGAAACTCCAAGGAGTGGAATCCTAGTGCGCACCGCAGTGTTTTGTTGTGTCAGCAGTTCTATTTTGTACATTTTTAAACATTCCTTTTAGGATTTAAACAGTGTATTGAAATCATGGTTCGCCTTGTTCCACTCTAAGCCGGGATGATGGTACTTGTTTTTGTTTTTTTGTTGGTATTGACGTCATGGTGGGTGCACAGTTCTGGTATTGAACACAAGGTGGCACTGCTTCACGTGCTGGAGGTATGTATGGCATTTTGTTTTAACAGGTTATATATTGATTACGCTACTACTGGTTCAGTGGGTCGATCTTATCACACTGCTCCTCTTTCAGTTAGAGCACAGAGACCGTATGTACATGAGCTGATGTTTGCAGATGTTTCTTGTATTTAACTGAACAAAGACGGACAAGTCTTCCTCGGGGTTAATGGAGCTGTGTATGGTTAGACATTTGTTGATGCTGGATCTATTAACCCCCTTTCAAATAGTGTCCCACAGCACGACCCTTTGTGGTTGGGGTCAGGGCTTCATTCAGGTTCATATTTAGGTTATGGTTAAGCATGGCAGAGGTTTGAGTGAATGCCACGGGAAAGCCAAATTGACAGATTCAGACTTTGTGCCAACTTTGATGCAGTTTGTCAACGCTCGAGTCAGTACAGAGTAGTCTCTACTTAAAGTCAAGAGGTTTTCATACCCAGCCCCAGGAATCAGTGACCAAAAACAGAGATGAGAATGTAGCCCTTAGGTTTATTACTACATTACTTAACACACAAGCAACTAATGACTGATGTGAACGGATGGTTTGTTCTGTCACACACTGTCGTGAAAGCTCAGCCATGATGAAGACAAGCCATTTGAGGGAAAACAATAACTGTCGTTAGGCTGTATAAATTTGGCGATGTAGAGCAGGCTCTGCAAGGAGCAGTTTTAAGCATATTTCTTATTTTGTGTGTTAATATCATTGTACATACTGACCTAAAAATGTAACTGTAGTGTTTTAACCTGTTTAAAATAAGAGAAGGCGCAAATTCTCGAAGATGCTTATGTAATAAAATATTCTTTAAATGATTCTTTGATTTCTTTGGGGGGGGGGAGGAAATCAAAAATATTTGCATGTAAATGAGTGTATCAGGGCTTGATCACAGCTGTGTTAATGGACAGGATGCCTTTGATGGTGAATATTGTCTGGGGCCAGATTATCTGATGCTATGCGTGTTCATGAGGCGGAGATTACCATGGAGACCAGGACGCTGAGATGAAGACAACCAAGTCAATGCTTGTTTAACAAATACATCTCCTGTGTAGCCTACCAATGACTACCGACCTGCACGCAGTGTATCGGTACTCGGCTGCAGCAACGGGATAAAAAGCTAAACATTTTCGCCTGTCCACATGTTTAAATAATGGAAGGACTTGTCACTGGTTTTCAGTAAAAAAGAAAAGGGGGAAAAGTCAAAATTATGAGATTATAAAAACGTGTTCTCGCGTGTATAACTGCGGTGACTATGACACATCTGCATTATGCTCCCGCATATCATCGCTAAATTTGTAATAGCACCAGAAAACCTGCACCGCCGCACTCGACAAGAGGCAGCGTCCTGTGCCAACAAACACAAGGGTCCAAGATGGAGTAACGCTGAAGACTGCACAACCGGGAATCCCACTGAATGTAATTTCACATTCAACCAGAAATTGTATCAGTCGCAGGTGAAAATCAGGACTTCCAGAAACCGTGGGGACATCACCGTCGTCGTTCCTGCTGTCAAGCTAGCTGTGCAGAATAGGTAACTACAGGCAGCTAGCTGGGCTGAAGCTAGTCCAGTTAGCGGCAAATGCTAATGTTAGCTACCGTTGTGACAACAGCTGTTGAGTAAGGAAGGTTGTCTCAGCGTTAATTGACTGCCAGGGAAGCATTCACGTTTAGCATGTTGGTGGGATTCGTATTCTTCCTGAAAATGCTCATCAGTCTAAAGGAAAGCGTTCGTTTCTAGCGTTAGCTGCTTTGTTCGCGATGCTAATTTGAATGATGTGTAGCTAACGTGTGTGGTGAGCTGCAGCGCTCACCTGACCTGATCAACGCTAGCTAGCTGTTAGCTAAACGTTGTCTAACGTGAACCTGTTTTGTTACTTTGTGGCCGTCTAGCTGTGTTATTTGTTTTATGTTATCTGCATATCGACCTCTCTTAATTGAAGAGAACGTCATTATCACGCTCCGTTCTATACTGAATACGGCCTTGCTTGGCAAAGTAACGTACGACGTTTTAAGAAATGATGCAGTTCAATTAAATGAGTAAAAAGCAACACATCGTGACAGTTAGCAGTAGTAAAACCAGCTTTAGGTGGGTAGTTTAAGGCTGCGAGCTTCAGTTCATTCTATTAGCTTGTAATGTTTCCACCATCCATCACAGATCAGGTCTGCTCTCAGAGGCATGGAGAACATATGGGGAGCTATTTAATACGAGCCCGAGGAATAGAGCTGAACATGTTTCAAAGAGCTCTTCAAACCGCACAATCATTGGTGTATATACATATATATGTGTGCGTGTGTATGTATATGTATGTATGTGTGTGTGTGTGT